>NC_092629.1:97581771-97728240 GCF_039555335.1 Amphiura filiformis
GTAAGGATATGAAACTCTTGAAAGCAATGAAACTCTTCTCCGTGGAATCGAGTGTTCGGTTTAGGAACAACCATGCAATTATGGAAATTATTTGTTATCTTCATGAAATGCAGCCCGTATAAATCATAAATTTGGATAATTGCAATTATACGACAGAATCATTCATATATATTGTTGATTCACAGGATTTGTTTTGAAGATGTCTTTAAAAAAGGGAAAATTAGGACCTAAAACATGATTCTATATTTAATCGAACAAAGGTAAGCATGTGTCCCATTTTAAATGTGTAAACAGAGGAAGAATTCGTTTTATTTGGTTGGTCTGAACCATAATACCTACATGTCCCTGAACTTAAGTGGCAAAAAACAAACAAACAAATAAAAAAGAAACCACAACAAAACTTCCGACACGGAAAAAAGCCCAGACCTCAACTTCCAGCCCCCCACCCCTGGAAGTCAAGTGGAGTGTCCCTAACATTATAACATACGGTCTTTAATATTGACAATTACCACACAACTAGGTATAGTCAAAAGCAGTATAAAAACTAGAAACACTACTACAATAAACATAAAATAAGTTCACATGAAATACCGAACGAACAGTAAAAGCTGCATTAATATAAGCACACACAATTTGTAAAATATCATTATCTTTAGCACCCATTAATTGCATTAAAAATATCATATGCCTACTCTACTTAGGTTTGTGGTATTCTAAATAGACTTATAAGTACTATTTCTAATTTTTGTTTGTTTTGCATTTTTCTCAAAATTATAGCATTGGTGACAAGTAAGATGTGTATATTATAGGGGCTAGGACTACAACTACTGTACTAAAATTTCAGCAACTCAAAGCAAGTAATTATTGATTTATTGATCAAAATCAAATTTTTGACTGTAACTCCACAACTGTTGCCTGTTCTGAAATAAAATTTCCAGTGCAGTTGTTGTAGTCCTTGCCCAGGCCTATAATATACATATCTTACTTGTCCCCAATGCACTATAATTTTTGAGAAAAATGCAAAAATAGGCACAAAATTGGGCAGGGGTGTAGTACCCCCTTAATATGAGACAGAAAAACCTGTCTCAGAGTATCCTAAGCTTTACATTTCATAATAAAATGATACTCATCATATTATTATAATATTTAATTATAATAAATATTTATAATATTTGATCATTATAATATTTAATTATCGGATAGGCCTACTGGCTACTGATCGATATAGGTAAATATTCAAGCATGCCAAAATACCACCAGATGTAACAAAATGCAGTTTGTACACGAAAGACAAATAAAAATTAAACAGAAAATAGATCTCACGGTGGCTAATATCATTTTAAAATAAACATGCACAAAACAAACAAATAAATAAACAGATAGGCCTAAATGCATTGATACAGAATGTGTATTATGTAGCAAAATTTCCTAAATAAAAAATACATAAGCGACTGTGAAATAAAAAAAGAAAGAAAAAGAAAAAAGAACAGAAAAGAAAAAAACCGACAAAAGATAAAATATTTTTAATTAAAGAAAAGAAGAACATAGGTCTATGCAAATCATGGCGGAATAATATATTTATGACACAAATGAAAGTGTAATGGCAGAATTACACTCAAAATGCACAATTTATGCGTTGTTATTTTACATACAACTACAATTTTGTAGGCCTATACAATTATAAAAGCTCGGTAGGCCTATTATATAATTTTGGAAAAACGTAAGTTCAGCGCATGTACAAATAAAGTATTGTATTCATTTTATTTTTTAGTGTAAAATGGTTTCATAATTTTATTTTGTTCATGATATTATGATGTTCTTTTCCTATTACTTAATTTAGAAACAGCCGTAATTCTATTCAATAAACTGTAGATTACATGTTTTGTACAGAATCCACATTTTCTCTGTACGAATCCACACTTAACTGTAGATTTGTGCAGAAAAGTGTCGATTAAGTGAAAATAATCTACAGTTTATTGAATAGACTGATGTCACAGCAATGGTTTAAGGCCCAGGAATCTACTATATCAATTATCATGGGAACCAAAGTTGAAAAAGTCACCCAATTTTTTCTCGTAACCATTGGTTTCAATGGGACCGTATGGTCATTTATGTTAAGTGACCCTCCCTGGGGACAGTGGGCGTAGCTGCCGGGGCAGGGGAAACTGCCCTCGCGCCCTAGCGCAGGGGCAAAATAATAAAGGAGTGAGAGAGATGGAAAAAAGGGAAAAGAAAGAGAAGAGAGAATCCATAGGCCAACGATATAAGGTGTGGATAGAATTTGAACAATTTCAAAAATTTTCAAACCACGAAAAAAAAAATTAGGTCAACCTTTTTTTTTTTTGAGGAAGAGGCAGCAAAATCTTTGTTTGGTGGATTTGGGCCCCCTCCCCATACAGGCTTGTCCCCCTGGAAAAAAAATCCCAGCCACGCCACTGCCTGGGATTAGGTGTAAACGACTCGCTTACGCCTCGTTGTTTTACTAAGTTAAAATAATGATATTGCCCGTGTTATATGAGATGATAGATGCACTCCAGCGGCTAAAAACAATACCTTTATTCTTTAATTAGAAATTATGTGCACTGCTTGTCCATACGTTGCCACATAAGTTATAATATATAAATATGTGTTGAAAAAATTGCTACACCCACCCCTCACCTCCACTTTTTAGATTCTTGAGCGCAGTCTGGACAAATGAAACTGGGGTCAACAATTCACAAACCTGGCCCGGAGCAAAAGTGTTGGTTACGGATAGGGCTGATAAAGGAGATGTAAGGGCCTAGCACTGCTCCTTGTTCATGATGGGCACCCAAGGCTCTTGTTCCGCCCCTATATTGAACAAGCCACCACCATGTTAGTCTCCACAGCAGCCAGTTTGGTTCCGCTCCTCCACACAAACAGTCTGCCAATGATAACTAACGAGTTCTTGATTGGCTAGCACTTTTCCCATGAAGTCATCCAGCAAGTGCTGCTTGTCCATCCGATTATTCAGCCAGGAGTTCAACCCACTGGTAATCAAATTCCCGGATGCATCGCTTCTGATCAGGTTCTCATAGACTTTGCATTGTCAACCTCTCAGCTAGAGAAATGGCGTATACGTGGTCATTGGTAGACTGTTTGTGTGGAGGGAGTGTAACCAAACTGGCTACGGAGGAGACTACTACCATGTTTATCCGACATGCTTGATTGTTGCAAGTGAGAGGCCATGGGACTCAGGCTATTAAAATGAGTCCAGGGTCCAGTATTTAGATTTCAAATAGTATCTGACTCAACTTCATCTTGTTTTAAAAATAAACTTTTATTTCAGTAAATCAAGTGGTTGATAACAATGTACACATGCATACAATTATTTGCATATTGTTTATAGGTTATATTATAAAATTCAGCACCATGTTTTGTGTCAATCTCATTGGGTTCAAATTTATCAAGAATACACCAAAATGTATTAGGAATACACCCAAAATGTATTAAGAATACACCCAAATGTATAGGAACACACCCCAATGTGTCAGGAATACACCCAAATGTATTAGGAATACAAAAATGTACCAGGATTACACCCAAATGTACCAGGAATACACCCAGATGTACAATGTATTAGGAGTACATACATGTACAGTTTTGTACACCCAAATGTATTAGGAATACACCCAAATGTATTAGGAATACACCCAAATATATTAGGAATACACCCAAATGTATTAGAAATACTCCTTTATGTATTAGGACTACAATGTATAAGAATACCCCCAAATGTATTAGAAATACACCCAAATGTATCAAGAATTATTAATACTACTTTATGTGATACACCCTAATGTATAAGGAATACACCCACATGTATTAGGAATACATCCAAATTACATTGATCTTTAATTTCTTACATAATGGTGTGCAAGAAAGGCATCTCATAATAGCTGCCTATAGACATTTGACAATTTTGCATTCAGTATACTGTATATATCTCATAATATGACACCAGGCAGCTATTGCTGATAGGGCAATCTTTGCACAAAACCCTTGATACTGAGGGATTAGAGCCAGAATTATGAGTCTTTTCACATTGGTAATTGTTTACAGTAAATTTACTTAAATTACACTGTAGCATGGAGATCTGTTTTCACATTACTGATTTTTACTCGCTATATTTTGGTTCACTTCAAGTTCTGTAGTGACGTCAATGCCTTCCACAATTGCGCTGCATACTTGCCGGCAAACTGTCCTTGTACGTGTGCATGGACGCTCCATGAGATTAAAATTATGTGTGTGCATTTCTATACTGTGATCAGCGAAATATGCACCTACGTCACTACCAACTTGAGGTGAACCACTGTATAGCCAGGGGGACAGTGGGGGGGGGGGAGGGGCAGCTGCCCATCCTGAGAAACATCTTGAGCCCAGGGGTGCCAAACAATATCAGCCCAAAGCCCAGGCCCAAATAACAGGGCAAAGAATCAAAAAGTCGCGCAATTATTCTCTCAGCGACTGGTTTTACAGCACAGAAAAACTACCTTAACCCTAACCCGCCTGAATACTACTTGATATATAATAAGCGCTGTTCGTGCATGCATCCCACGTGGTGTAATGACGCAATTGCCCTAAGTGATATATAGGCACGCAATTCGCTGGCCAGCGAAGCCCAAGACCCGTGGCAAAGTGTTGCCGATCGAGTGCTTGGCATGCGAGGGGTCTCGCGTTCGAATCCCACCCAGAGCAAACAACTCCTTCTTTTCTCTCTTTATTCTTTCCTTCTTTCCCTTCCCGTCGCCGAAAACCCCTTAGGGGGTTAGGGTTAGGTTACCACTATCGAAACTCAGTATAGGCTTCCTTAACCCTAACCCGCCTGAATACTACAAAATACTACTTGATATATGCGCTGTTCGTGCATGCATCCCACATGGTGTGATGACGCAAGCGCCCTAAGTGATATATAGGCACGGTTTCGCTGGCCAGCAAAGCCCAAGACCTGTGGCAAAGTGTCGCCGACCGAGTGCTTGGCATGCGAGGGGTCTCGGGTTCGAATCCCACCCAGAGCAAACAACTTCTTTCCTTCTTTTCTCTCTTTATTCTTTCCTTCTTTCCCTTCCCGTCGCTGAAAAGCCAGGGGGTTAGGGTTAAGTCATTGGAGCCAATGTTGAAAAGTCCCCCAATTTTTTTCTTAACCACATAGTTTCTATGGAATTAGAAATCATCAAAGTCTCTAGGAAAATGTTAAAAAGTCGCCCAATTGGGCCAGAATATCATGAGTTTGGCAACCCTGCTTAAGCCCTTTATGAGTTCCCTGTTGGATGTTGGTTACTGGAATTGTTAACCCCCTGAGTACTACCTACCGATCTGACATTGCCTCTGATTGGTCAATTACGTGATATCTTCACTTTAATCAAAATCAGAATGGAGCTAATGCACCCCAGTTTTTTTGCATGGTGAAATTATTCTAACAATGTTGCTGATTGGTCCAATTGATAATGGAAACTTCTTTTTGACCAATAGGCAGGTAGTTTTCATGGGGTTAAGATTTTTATACTTTGTAAATTTTTTTTCGTTAAATTTCCCCCTGAGAGTCACCTTAGGTCCTTTGCCGCCTGCCTACCCCCCCCCCCATCCCCCGAATAAAATTAACCCAGCTAGTTATGCTAAGACTGCATTTAGTTACCGTATTCATTCCAATAAACGCCCATGCCCCAATAAGCGCCCACCCAGGGTATTTTCAATTTGTTAAAGGGTACCATCAATGTTGAAGTGACGAATAGACGTTGATGCAGTGAAATAGCTGGAGGACTAGAAGTCCTGTGTAAACTTCCAATACATTTTCTACATCAGAAAAGCTACAAGAACGTCTCAGGATCCATTTATAACATACATAAATTTGTCTCTAATAAACACCCCTAACAAAAAAAATTAGGTAAACCAGGTAAAAAATAAGCGCCCAGCCAAAATGACTTTGTTAACCGCCCTGGGCGCTTATTAGAATGAATACGGTAATATCAATAAGAGTATTTTTGAAAAAACATTATAACACAAGAAACTTTAAAGAGTAAATGCAAACAAATAAAAGCAAAACCCAACAACACACCCAAATGAATTAGGAATGCACCCAAACGTATTAGGAATGCACCCAAACATATTAGGAATGCACCTACATGTATTGGGAATGCACCCAAACGTATTATAGGAATGCACCCAAACATATTAGGAATGCACCTACATGTATTGGGAATGCACCCAAACGTATTATAGGAATGCACCCAAACATATTAGGAATGCACCTACATGTATTGGGAATGCACCCAAACGTATTATAGGAATGCACCCAAACATATTAGGAATGCACCTACATGTATTAGGAATACACCCAAATGTATTAGGAATGCACCCAAATGCATTAGTAATACACCAAAATGTATTAGGAATGCACCCAAACGTATTAGGAATACACCCAAATGTATTAGGAATGCACCCAAATGTATTAGGAATGCACCCAAATGTATTAGAAATACACCCAAATGTATTAGGAATGCACCCAAATGTATAAGGAATGCACCCAAATGTATTAGGAATGCACCCAAATGTATTAGGAATGCACCCAAATGTATTAGGAATGCACCCAAATGTATTAGGAATACACCCAAATGTAGGTCAAAATCTCACAGGACCAATGTAACACCTTCAAAGAGAAAAGATATTAAAGCTAAGGCAACGAAAATAAAAAAGCCTGTTCTACAGGCCCGACCAATCCAGAATTTGCATTATGGAGATTTTCTTTTTAATTTGCCTAAAATCATGTTAAAACAGCCATTTTTTGGGCCAAAATTGTTAGAAAATATTTGTTGCAAAAATCTTCAGATTTTTGTGAAATTTTGGGTAATTTTATCCTCAAGAAAAAAACAAACAAACAACAACAACAAACAAACAAAGCCAGACCCACCGACCCTACTTGAAAGGGTTTTTTGTCACCTAGCAAAAAACAAAAAAACAAAACCAAAAAAGATTTGATGCAATAAAACCATAATGAAATGGAAATCAATAGTTAATTTTGATTGGTTACCAAGAGGGTTATATATCAAATATTTAGCCAATCAGAGATGTGGTAAGAAAAAATCTGTTAAGATTGAAGGCAAAACATTTCTATTAGTCTGGAGAACTAAAAGCTCTATTTTGATTGGTTGAACTCTGATGATATGAATGTAATTAACCAATCGGGGGCACTTACATCAATTGGCAGCACTAAGAAGGGGGGCAAGGGGCATTTCCCTCCCCCATGTTTTTCTTGCCCCTCCCCACTTTTAGACAAAAATTTAACATTAAAATTTAAAATTACATGAATTTTTCCAGGAATTTTGTGCAAAATTGTTGATTTTGCCCCCCTGAAATTCACTTTTCCCCAATGCCCCCCCTCCTCTTATAACAAACTATCTGATTGGTTACATAGAGTGCAATGTCATGTTTTGTACCAATCAGAGATATGGTAAGAAAAGGCAATTATCAGATTCAAAGAGGCCTAGATTTCAAATGGAATCAGGGGTAGCGCTAACCCGCGCCATGGGGTCATTGGCGTATTCTTTTAGCTTTTGGCGCACAAAATTACCATTTAGCGGGTGCTAAAGGGTCATTTGAACTCCTTATTTCTATTGTTTTGGATCCATTATATAGTCTCACAAAATATGACATTTTTGACCCCTTGTTTGAAAACCTGGCGCTACCCCTGAATGGCATCGTCCATTCAGGCAATCCCATTTGACCTTCACATTCCCAATGTGGGAGATTGAGGCAATTTCTTCCACAGGGTGTGTATGTATTTCAACTGGGATAGCACATTTTTATATTTTAGGCCTATATTTGACCAGTTTCATACTGATTATTAAAAGGCCTGCTAACATTGTGAGCTAAACTGCACCTACCCACTTGATTTTGGACATGCTCAAAATTAAAGGCCCATTCATCAGTGATCCCAGCACAAGTGTACAAAAATTGTTTATACATATGTAAATTGCTTAAGTGAAGGGTAAATCATTCAAATTGTCATTTGGTATTTATGAAATGAAAAATTTGGCAAAAAACAAAGAAAAGGCTGTCTTGACAAAGTTGACGCCTCATTCAAATTATACATGCATAGCTAATTTATATACTGTCAGCATATAAATTATAGATTCATGCAAATGCTTTATTTTGTCTTTTAAATGTACACAACTTTCAGCTGAACCACTAGCTAGCTATGTTTTACACATCTACACATGTATGACAATGACAAAGGTACCAAAATCTGGATGAGCAAATCACTGAATGGGCCTTTAAATCCATATTATAACATTTGCTGATGAGGATGATGCCCTCACTCAATATTTTTCAAAATTCTGTTTTTTTACACAATTATAATGTACATGTACTTTATTTTTTAAAAATCAACATACCCTGCAAAATCAATACCCTGCGTGTTGCAGTTTTGTCAAAATCCGAGATTTTGAATAAAATGCAGGAACCGCTGTTTTCTTATTACAATGGAAATATTAGAATTAGTCGAATGGGTACATACGCTTTGTTCACAACACAGTACATGTATGTACATGGCGTGCGGGACCGTGATCTACACAACAAAGGATTGTACCGTAACACAACCGAAGGAGTGATACATATTGGCGACATCGGCGCTGGTAGTAAATTCAATTTTCTTTGCTTTACCTCAGTTGTTCGGCTCAAAATTAAAAAGGTATATACATGTATCTGACAGTAAAAGCTAACTTTTTATGGCAAAGAAATACTAAATTTTGCATGAAAATGTTATAATATGGCTTTAAGGGTATACGATGTATTGTTGGTCGAAGCAGCAAAAAATGTAGTTCACAGCATCTTGCGAATGGTAGTGAGCTTTAGCAAAAATTGCATTGCTCAATTCATAGCGAGCGTGTAAAAAAAAATCAAATATCACAGATATACTTTTGTAGGTCCTGTGGTTCTTGAGTTATGTTGTAAAGAGCGCTGAAACAACAACACTTTTGTAAAATGTACATACATTTTTGTAACTCATTAACAACAATATTAAAATTAAGCAAGTTTTCAAAGTATATGATTTGTAGAATGAACTTCTGCAAAACACCAAAGTGTTATTTTTCAATAATATATTGATTCAGATAATGAAAATCGATTTTTTTGGCTGCTTCGACCAACAATACCTCAGTATAACCTTAATTGTGTATACTTTGATCAGCTCGTAATCTCTTGGAATTGTTAAGCTTTTACATGTACTACTACGCCAAAAAAATAGACCCAGAAAAGAGTAAAACCTCTATTGTCTATATATCTTGTGTGTTTAAAGTAGACAAAGTGTATACGTAGGACTTCAATTTAACTTGTGATGCTTCTGGTGAGATGTCGCAAGGCAATTCTCAAAATAAAATATATTGATATTAATCCGCGATGTTGTAAGGCCCACGGCCCGATTACGAGCTAATCAAACTGTCATCCAAATCAACAAGAATGTACTTGTCAGCTGAGGATATGATTTGACCTCCACTTGAGATGAGTCTGGTATTTATTTGTAAAATTTATTGCCGCCTATTGGGTTATTCAGTTGAAATCCATACACCTCAAAGGAGGACATGGCCTTATTCTCTCACACAGGGGTAAACATATCAAATGGAACCACCCATTCAGGTAACCCCATTTGAAATACACACACCCCTATAAAAGACATGTCCTTAATCTCCCACAGGAGTGTAGATTTCAAATATATGAAGTCATCCATTCAAGTAACCCCATTTGTTATTCACACTCCCTGTGTGGGAGATTAAGGTCATATCTTCCACAGGGGGTGTATATGGATTTCAACTGGAATAGCCCATTCTTATATGGTGTGATCAAACAAAATCAGTCTGAATCAGATATATTCACTTTTCATGTTCTTATTGGATTGTAAAAAGCATGCATCTGTAAAGCTACATTTTGCAGAACCCCCAATTAATTTGGACAACCAGTTCATAAGATATGAGCAGTTAAACGACCTTCCAAAACAAAAGGAAACAAAAGGGGCTATAATACCGTAAATATTCCTGACTTCCGACTGATTTTGCTTGATCACATCACATATTTTAAACCTTAGACCTAAATGGTCTAAATTTGACCAGTTTCATAAAAGGCCTTAACTCAGAGAAAATATCTTACACTTCCCACAATGCATTTCTTTCATTTCAATTTCCTGTACTGATTTGCTATAATTGAAGACCGAATTAAAAAGACTAGTTTGCGTCTGACGTGAGGGTAAAGGTGCGATGTGATTGGTTGCTGACCTGCGCAGTACAGCATTTGTGGTCTGGTTGACAGGACATCATACGCAAACTAGTCTTTTTAATTCGGCCTTCAATTATATCTAGTGCAACATGGGTCGATAGTGACAAAAAGTACCTCAATGAACAGCACATCTTGTATATGTTTATTTCTTGTCTGTCAAATATCGACCCATGTTTAGCCACTCTATTCTGAACATGAAAACAAAACCTGTACAAAGGAAGGTAAAAAAAAAGATGTTTGCTTGCCCTCAACCGACTGACCCTAATTTTGGAAATCAGAAAACAAGTTTTGTTTTTTTCTTCAGAATACCGAACCTATTTTTGGAAATCCCTGAAAAAGTTTTTTTTTCTTTTCAAATTTTGCATCTGAAGATGTAAAAAAAATGTATTTTAGAGCTTGTGTTCAACATTTTAGTTGTTTTGTAATGTTAGTTGATTCATTTTGACACAAAAATTGTCTGATTTTTCATATTTTGAGCCTTAATTTTAAATACAAATCCTAGTAATTAAAAAAAAAGAAAAAAAAAAAAGGAATCCCGACCGACCGATCGCCCAATTGTTAAAAATTCAATTGAGGGCAAGCAAACATTTTTTTCTTGGCCTAATAGAAGTGTCATGTAATGAGGGGATGCATCATGTTGCAGAGGATTCTGGAGAGGGTAAGAGATCTTCCTTAATCTGAGCTAAACTGTTCTGTACTCCCCTTTTAGACATGCCCAAAATCAAGGCCATATTGTAACATTTGCTGAGGAGGACGCCTCATTTTTTTTAAATTCTAGTTTTTACATGATTGTAACATACATGTACTTTAGTAAACAAAGATACCCTGCCAAAATCAAGACTTTAGGACGGTGATGTTGTTTTGTCAAAACCTGAGATTTTGAATAAACCGTCTTTAAGACGGTTTATTATGATTGAAATATTAGTCAAACACGTATGTGATGTTCACAACACAGTATGTACATGTCCTGCCGGACACACATCAAATGTTTGTAGCATATTACGACCGCCGGAGTAACGCACATTGGCGCTAGTAGTGAATTCCAATTTCCTTTGCTTTACCTCACTTGTTCGGCTCAAAATTAAAAGGGGACATATCTGACAGTAAAAGCTAACATTTTATGGAAAAAAAATATTTTAAATCTATTTTTATAGAAATTTTACAATATGGCTTTAATTGTGTATTCATATCAAAAGGATAGACTTGTTAGTTGCTACATGGGTATCTTTTTACATAATAGCTAGGAATAAATACCACTCGATCATCTCAAGTGGAGGTCACTTCAAATCATCCCCAAATGTACACCCAATGTTTAGGAATTACACCCAAATGTATTAGGAATTACACCCAAATGTACTAGTATTAGGAATACACCCAAATGTACATGTATTAGGAATACGCCAGCCCCAAATGTATTAGGAATACACACCCAATTGTATTAGGAATACACCCAAATGTATTAGGAATACACCCAAATGTACCCCAAATGTATTAGGAATACACACAAATGTATTAATAATGCACCCAAATGTATTTGTCAATAAATTACAAATCATCATCATTATCTTCGCTTCTATTTCTAATCCTGCAAACTGATTTCCCATGAGCAGCTCCGTCACCATAGCGACGACCTGCTTGTGACCTCCCCTTCTTCCTCGACCTCCACGCCTCTTACGCTTCTTAGGCACAGCCACGTATAATGCCTCTGATGCGATGTGAGACATTATATACCGATTCAGTGCATTATATAGAGCAAGTGCCCTAGGAGCTCTGTGGAAGATATGGTATTCGATCCAAGCCTGATGCTGACTATCACCCCTGGGATCCCTTTCAAGGTGGCGTACAAACAGTGCACAAGTCGGCCATTGTAGATCAAGGCTACATCCGGTTCAGGAAATGGATGTTGCAGAGCGGCATTCAGATGCATTGCCGCTTTCAGACAACTCTGCATTTGTGCGTATCCGTGCGACGCTTCAATGTCCAACGCATATGACTTCATCTTCTGTTCGACGTTAACGTGAAAATTATTCATTAATGCTTGCGCTTCTGCGTCATCCCACTGTAGTGTATCACGACACATATGCCTGTGTTTCTGCTTGACAAGGCAGCGCATCCAACATAACAAAAGCGCCTTCACATGACACACATTTGCTTTTGGATCAGCATGACCTAACCAGTAAATGACGACAAATATCACAAGATGAAAACAAGCAGGCACGGAACCACATCCTCTGCGGCATCCAGACCAGATTGACCTCTTGACCTTTGTTGATCAATTCCAAGAACCGCTAGCACTAGATTACGTCTCGCCAATTGATCCAGTCTTGGTACATCTTGAATCGGAATAACTGCGCCAAAATTTGGCACATCATACGAGGGTGCTATTTCATTACATTTGACATGCCTACCACTCCTGTCATACTCCACAACAGTGCATTTCTTTGTTTCTTGTGAAATTTCACTGCTTGACCTTCGACCTGGTTGACTCATTGACCTTTCAGCACTTGACCCTTGACCTGGTTGTTGACCCATTGACCTTTTGCACTTTCATGGAGCAAGATCCCGTACAGAACCTGTCGTAAAGGTCGAGATGTGTCATTTGCAGACGGCATTGCATGATTCTCAACTTGCGTCAACGCAAAAACTCGCTGAGCGCACATTATGTTGATAACTGAGCTTGGCATGTAGCCACGGCGATGAGCGACTAAACACCATCGAGGAATGGGAATGTTCGTACCTAAGTAACCGTGGAAAGATGACAGAAAGTCGTCTGTGAAATACTGCGCCAACTTTGAATCATCTGCAGGCACGTACATGCTTAGTGATGTTTCTAGCGCCGCCGCACTTTGCGTCTTTGATCCATCTTGACGACTCGCAATATCTCCTCTATACAATCTTCCATTGTGTCTTGCTCAGAGAGCCAATCTAACACGCTGTTTAAATGTCCATGTTTTTTGGCCGTATTTAGACCCGTCTTTGGTCTCTGATAAACTTTCATCAGGAATTGGTTAATGCAAACTGGATCAACATAATCGTTTCCTGTTATTGTAGCAAGAAGTGGTATCAATTCTTTCTTGACGTTAAAACGCTTACAGAATTTCGTCAATGTATACTTCGCTGCCGTGAAGATAGCAGTACGGTCGTCCGCTTTCGACTTAGCGCTTTTCTTTCTCACGTGATTCCAATCAAGCATTTCTAGCGGTAAGTACCCGCCTGTGATATCCATGACGAAGAAATCGCTATCGCGGCCTAGCACAGGGCAATTCCACGCATTTGCAAGCGCAGCGATCTCATGATCTGCTTCAAAATCGCACACAACAGACGGTACGCTAAGGTCGTTCATAACCTTCTTCAATACATGTTCGCATAACACTGGTAGTAGATATCCGGATCTTCCATCGGCAATATTTCCTGCAAACTTTATCCGGTCTTCGCAACGAGAACGCAATGTCGATAGCTTCTTGTCGTCCAAATCGTACGCACCATCAAACACAACGTAAGGGGTGATGTTACACTTGTGGAGGTTGGTGAAAAACAATCTACATTTGTCTTCGTATGCGTCGTATTCGCCGCCATGGTGACCATGGTCCAGATGAGCTGGAGAGAGAAAAAATACACCCAAATGTATTACATTAGGAATACAGCCAAATGTAGTACTATAATTAAAGACACAGATAAAAAGAATTTATCGCATCTGATGTCACTGTCAATTACGATCCTTGATTGGTTTACACAGGTTAATCAGCGCGTAAAAGGAAGACCGATCTATCTGGTGCTGATCGGAGAAAAGGAATAGCAGCAAATGGCGAAAAACAGCTTTTCTAGGCATTGTGGACATGGTGCCTTCTGTTAAGAAAGTTTCCTACTATAAAGACCTAACTTTTGAGATGGTTTGCATGTCGAAAGGTGCAAAATTAACAATAAGGAGCCCGGTTATAAATCCGCGTTCAGTAAGTCATCACCACGACACTTGTAAACAAACCGTGCTCGAGTTTGATTGACAGATGATGTCAGACGCGATAAATTCTCTTTATCTTTGTCTTTCATTATAATACACCCAAATGTATTAGGAATACACCCAAATGTATTAGGAATACACCCAAATGTATTAGGAATACACCCAAATGTATTAGGAATACACCCAAATGTTAGGAATACACCCAAATGTATTAGGAATACACCCAAATGTATTAGGAATACACCCAAATGTATTAGGAATACACCCAAATGTTAGGAATACACCCAAATGTAGTACTAATACATCCAAATGTATTAGGAATACACCCAAATGTATTAGGAATACACCCAAATGTATTAGGAATACACCCAAATGTATAAGGAATACACCCAAATGTATTAGGAGTACACCCAAATGTATTAGGTATACACCCAGATGTATTATATAGAAATACATCCAAATGTATTAGTAATACACCCAAATGTATTAGGAATACACCCAAATGTATTAGGAATACACCCAAATGTATTAGGAATACACCCAAATGTATAAGAAAAAAACCTAAACGTATTAGGAATACACCCAAATGTATTAGGAATACACCCAAATGTATTACTAATACACCCAAATGTAAAAATAGAATATTCTCAGTCATCCAGTTGTTAAAATCACAAAGTTTTGAATTAAATCAAATACTGCAACTGCAAGTTGCAAAAATGTAAGTTCAGTATTAGATTTAATTCAAAACTTTATGACACCTAAATGTATTAGAATACACCCAAATACAGGTTCGATATTTACCTGAGTATAGATAGAACATACATCCGTATCCATCAATGATAACTCTTGCATCATGGAGTTGATATTCCAATAGTAGGGAATGTTGTTGCTCTATGAATGATGTAAGACCTTTGACCCCCATCTCTGCTCACGTCTCTGTAATAAAGAGAATAGAAATGTCACTTTGTCCCTTTAGCCGTTTTCAGCTCTTTTTAGGCCAAAAAAAATTGATTGGTTGCCCATCCAAGATAAAAATTTGGAGGGTCGGCAGGTTGATCCTTTTTTTTCCCATGGGCTCTTCCTTCATTTTGAAAAGGCTAGCATTTGACAGATTCTTGATCATTTGTCATAAAACTGTGTGTTTTTGGACAAATGGAAATATTTCTTATTTTTAATCAATTTTATGCATTTAATAAATAAAATGAGTGAATAACAAATGTCCTTGATATTGTCAAAATTTAAGGTTTCTTCTAAAAAAGTGATGAAATAAAACAAAACAAAAACACTGACCCAATATTTCTGATTTTTTGGTTTTTTCTCTGAGGGCAATCAAACATTTTATTTTGGCCTTATAAGTGGTGACTAAGACCTGTAATTTCAAAGCTGGTAGTCCGCCTTAGAATTAAATTCTTCTGTAGATGGTAGTCTCATGGCACAGTATGGACATTGCCACTGAACTATTGCATCTAGGGAAGGATAACCAAGCATTTGCAGGGACTACCTTTTGAGGAGAGCGAGAACAATCACTCTCTACTCAGGGTTATAGCTAGCCCAAGTTGAGTGCCGGCTAATTTTACTATCCAATTAGAGGGCTGGCTCAGGGCACAATCTTTTTAGTGAACACAAGGGATCGGGGAATAGGCTAGGGGTACATGTATACCCCCCAATTTTTTTTTTTTTTTTTTTTTTACACTCTTTATGATGAATAAACATTTGTGGGAAAAAATTTTTAAAAAAATTAATGTTTTTTAGTGCCAGTCGGCGCCGGTCACCCCGACCCGACCGGGCGTGCCTATAACCCTGTCTCTACTGCTCTCCTTAAATCTGATATTGGAGAGTGATTTTTAGCTCTCCTTAGTTGACCATTCTCTCCTTACATTAATTCTATTGTAAATGCCCTAATCAGCTCCCTTGAATGCTCAAAGGCTATTTAATGCTCTCCTGCAAATTCTAAAAGACAGTTCCTGGATTTGAATCTGAGGCTGAAGTTTAAAGGGAAGTTTATGTATAGGATAATGGCCGCGGATTAGAACGTGAGTGGGTAAGAATGGCTGAGCGCGGAGCGGGCGAAGCCATTCTTACCACTCACGCTCTAATCCGCGCCATTAACCGACTTAATACACACCTATGACGTCAGCTATTGTTTTACCGCTCCATTATTTTTCACGAATGGAGTGTTATTGAAATAGGTTGCTCTTTACAAATTGATCAATTACTCATTGATGCGGACAATACACTAATATAATGATCGTACTAAATTTTAGGTGCGAGTGCAAAAATAGTCCGACTCAGCTTTATGTAAAATTTCTATAGAAATACCCATCATATCACGATCCAGGTGTTTAGTTCAAATCATCCGTAACCACCTTCTTGAATTATAAAGATTTAAAATGTTTGTTACACAAATTGAATAAACGTAGATTCGTAAAATCATTAAAGTGATTAGACCATCAATAGTTCTTTATGCCCACTTCTAATGTATTAACTGTTGAAGTAGTTGCGTTTAGGTACGTCTCTATTTTGCATAATAAGGAAAATTGGCAAAAAGGTCATATAGCATGTGTAGGCTCATATGAAATGGTCATTACAGTTGTCAACCTCAAGAAAACTACACCTATCGCTATACCTGAGCAATGATACTCTTCTCTGTGAATCGAGTTTACGATTTTGGAACAACCATGCAATTATGGACACTATTGTTTATCTTGGATACTTTTGTGATGGAATCATTCCGAGGATATATATCGTTGATTCGCAGCAGAAGGACCAAAATCAGGTACTGCGAAAGGTACGAAAATTTTAAATGTACTACAACACATTTTACCTAGGCCTATTATTGTCCTTGAACTTTGTCGGCAAAAAAACAAAACAAACTTCGCCGCCTTCGACGCGAAATAAAAGCCACCTCAACTTCCAGTCCCCCTTCCGAAATCAAATGGAGCGTCCCTAACATTGTAATATTTAATTACCGTAAATGGGGGTAACCCGTAAGCGGGTAACTTTGGTCGTTCAAATATATTTTTAAATGGTCATATTTCCGTGCAGCAATATTGTTTTTAGTCATATTTGGTCTTAATTTGTTAAGAAATATATTTGAAAGAAGTCGCTCATGTCCAATTTCTTTGAAAGTTACGACCAAAAATGAGCATTTTTTACATTTTTTTCAGACAAAATAAAAATCGATATTTGTGAGCAAGGATGCGTGCTTGCTTAATTTTGCATGGGGACAAATGTCACAAAAAACAAAACCTTGCCCATATACAGCGAAGATTAATTTTTTTCATTTTCTTTTCTTCATGGAATGTAATACTCTGACCAAAGTTGCCCCAAATGCGGGGTAACTTTGGTCAGGCTATTTTCAACCCCTAGGGCACCCTTTCAAAATTATTCAAAAATCTTTTTCAACTTCAAGGTGTAGAAGGAACCCTAACGTCATAAAAAGAGATAATTAGAAATATATTTGGTTTTGTTTGGAAGCAGTGGTTTAAAAACTCTGAAAAGTGCCTAAAGTTACCGTTTTACGGTATCGGATAGGCCTACTGATCGATGTAAGTAAATATTCAAGCATGCCAAAATACCATCAGATGAAACATCAGATATACTAATGACAAATAAAAATTATACAGAAAATACTGTGGCTTTTATCATTATTAAACATGCCCGAAGAGAACGATTTGAAAATAAACAGATTCATAGGCCTAAATACATTGATACAGAATGTGTATTATGTATATGTAGCAATGTTGCCCTAGGGCCTAAGCCACTGAAAAAATAAAAATATAAAGAAGGAAAAAATGTTATAAAAAACAGTAAGCGTAGAAAGAAAGGTCCAAATAAATAAAAGTAAAGGCCTCTACGAGTAAAGCCTAAGTGAGGGTAAAACACATCTTGCATAATAAGTACAACGTGATTTAGCCAACAATTTAACCTGCCCGCTTTTGATCTTGACTTACTTTTCACAGATTGCATTGTAAGGGCTCGGATAGCTTACGCTTTTACGTATTTTGTTTGTGGCACCTAAGAGCAAATCAGACACATCCTTCTGATATCAAATAATTTAGATTTTTATTAAATTCGCGATACAATACACATTTTAAGGCAAATTATTAAAATTGATATTTTTGAAATTTAACAGTCCTCAAAGTAAATTGTATAAATCTAACGATATGCAGTAAATAGTAGGAAGTTGGGTTGAACAGCCGTCAATCATATGAAAATTGTGACCTTCATTATTAAAGATATAGATTTTTTCCTCAAAACACTAAAAAATGTAGGTCTTTTTTGAAACAAATGTTTAAGTTCTATATGAAAGGTCAAATTTTCAATTGAGTCGGCTTTTCATCCCAGCTACATAGGCATATAGTTTAATTACATATCATTAGATTTATAAAGTTTACTTCGAGGACTGTTAAATTTGGAAAAAATATAAAAAATATGAAATTTTAATAATTTGTATTATATCGCGAATTTCACAAAAGCAAAATTATTATTATTATTAGATATAGGGACAATCCTCGTATTCAGCATGCAATTCGATATGTCTGATGTGCTCTCAGGTCCTATGACAATACTGTGCAAATGTTGCTATCCGCTTCCTCAATTTATTGTATTAATGAAAATCATTTTCTTCTTGTTTTTCGTATCATTGTTTTGCATGAATGAAGTGATGATAACAATACCGCACTTTTCACAAATACTTGCTTTTCAAAAGTGCAATTGATATTAACACTACATTCGTGAATGCCAGTCCTTTTTCCCTGAAAAGTATTTGCTTTTCAGAGAAAAGAGAAAGGCATTTACTTTAATGGCGTGTTATTAGATCATCGCTCCATTCGTGGAAAATAATGGAGCGGTAAAACAATAGCGCGACGTCATAGGTGTGTATTAAATTCATAGAGCTGCAGGGTTGTAGCTACAATGGGCGGTGCGTTGGTGGATCGGCGTGCGTGGTGGGCGGCAGAGCCCACCACTCAGCTTTATCTAGAGCCCATCACTCAGCTGCAATTTTAGCACTGGAGCCCACCACTCAGAGTCCAAAATTGCACAATTTAATTGAGTAAGTCAAGAATTTGGTCAATTTTGATCAAATTACCATGCACTAAAAATATCCTTACCCTGCAGAGCTGTTAGCTATTTGGCGGTTCTGCCTTCCCTTACCCTGCAGAGCTGTTAGCTATTTGGCGGTTCTGCCTTCCCTTACCCTGCAGAGCTGTAGCTATTTGGCGGATCTGCCTTCCCTTACCCTGCAGAGCTGTTAGCTATTTGGCGGTTCTGCCTTCCCTTACCCTCCTGCAGAGCTGTTAGCTATTTGGCGGTTCTGCCTTCCCTTACCCTGCAGAGCTGTAGCTATTTGGCGGATCTGCCTTCCCTTACCCTGCAGAGCTGTTAGCTATTTGGCGGTTCTGCCTTCCCTTACCCTGCAGAGCTGTTAGCTATTTGGCGGTTCTGCCTTCCCTTACCCTGCAGAGCTGTTAGCTATTTGACAGTTCTGCCTTCCCTTACCCTGCAGAGCTGTAGCTATTTGGCGGATCTGCCTTCCCTTACCCTGCAGAGCTGTTAGCTATTTGGCGGTTCTGCCTTCCCTTACCCTGCAGAGCTGTTAGCTATTTGGCAGTTCTGCCTTCCCTTATGTAGAATCCCTTTATGTTTCCCTAGATAGTGTCCAAACGGATTTTTTGTATAAAATGTGCAAAGCCAGTGGCGGATTTAACGAAAAGGGCCCTATCAGCAAAATAGACTGGGCCCAATAGTAAGGCCGAATTGGTCAAGATGGGAGATGCCGCGCTTGTTGATAGAAAGACAGCTTAGGCTAATAGAAATTGGCACTCTTTTCGTGGTGGATAATAATGAAGTATAAAACATGCAGGCATATGTCCGGCACTTAGGCAGGGTGATTCTTTGTTGGATTATTTTATTTGATCCTATTTGTGACCCCTTCTCATAATTTATTACTTTCTTTTTCTCACAATTCTGAAACATCGAGTTGCAGACTCGCAGTACCGTCCATGCGAACTTGGATGTAAGCTTAGCCTTAGGCCTATATCATGACGGTGTTGACGCAACTTAGAAAACTTGGAAGTATGATATATCTCCATAAATTTGCCTCTGTGGCAAAAGACAAACAGATATCGTAAAAGTCACCGGCGCTTGCAAAGTTATGACTGAACGCTGTACAATGGTTTATATACTCGTCATGTAATCGCCATGGTCGGGGCACGTACCGGGTATGTAGGCCTATTTGCATGCTTGTCGTGGTCGACCTGGCTAAAAATCCTGGCGTTTGCGGGCCGAATGTGGCAACCCAAAATTTACGGTCGACCTGGGAGAAACCGATTTACAATAACTTAGGTGGTCTATCGTGTTTTTTTCTCCCAGCTTGACCCAAAACGCAATAGTAAGGAGTTGGGCGTGCCCGGACTTAAGTATCAGGGGCGGGGGTGTGGGGGAGGGGGTATAAATTTTGCACAGTTCGCATTTAGTTCACATTTATTTTCTGTTTCATACTATTTGAAGCATTGAAAAGTTGATAGGTCTACATATCGGAGGCCTACATATCGGATTTCTTTTCGGACGAAGCGATCAAAAATTGCCAAACTCACAGCATTTTATACCCAAATCAAGGTGTGCATATTTAAACATTGCTAAGAACAAGGAATTTAATTGTTTTTCTTTGATTTGTCAGGGGGATCCTTCCCCTGTTCAAATGCATGTGAAGTATGCAGCATGACCACTGTTGCACAAAAATAAGGGTGGGGTCGGGAGCCTGCCTTAGGGCATCTGGTGGAGTCCATGGGCAATGTCCCGGCAAGGGTCCAGTCTACCGTGGTCAGGAGCCTGCCTTAGGGCATCTGGTGGAGTCCATGGGCAATGTCCCGGCAAGGGTCCAGTCTACCAGGGTCAGGAGCCTGCCTTAGGGCATCTGGTGGAGTCCATGGGCAATGTCCCGGCAAGGGTCCAGTCTACCGGGATCAGGAGCCTGCCTTAGGGCATCTGGTGGAGTCCATGGGCAATGTCCCGGCAAGGGTCCAGTCTACCAGGGTCAGGAGCCTGCCTTAGGGCATCTGGTGGAGTCCAGGGGCAATATGCCCCGGCAAGGTTCCAGTCTACCGGGATCAGGAGCCTGCCTTAGGGCATCTGGTGGAGTCCATGGGCAATGTCCCGGCAAGGGTCCAGTCTACCAAATTCAATGCATTTTGAAATCATTAATAGAGTATGACATGAATACAAATTATCAATTTTCATATTTAATAAAAATACAAAATATCTTGAATTTTTTTTTTTTTTTTTTTTTTTTTTTAGGACAACCATGAATGATCCTAGCATCTAGGTCTAGGTCCAGGGACACTCCAAAACCGGAAAAAAAAAAAACTTATAAAAAAAAAAAAAATTTTTTTTTTTTTTTTTTTAGGTCAACCATGAATGATCCTAGCATCTAGGTCTAGGTCCAGGGACACTCCAAAACCGGAAAAAATAAAAAATTTTTTTTTTTTTTTTTTTTTTACAATTTCTGGAATTTTTCGAAAAATGGGGGTGAGATTATACTCGAACGTGGGACTATACTCGGACGAATACGGTAATTAGAATTTCATGATTTACCGTATCAAAAGCCTTTTTTAAATCCAAAAATATAACTCCTGTTGCAAAACCATTGTCCATATTATTAAGAATATAATCTTGAACATCTAGTAAAGTAACTGTTGTTGTTGTAGAATGATTGGATCTAAAACCAGATTGAGAATCCGAAAGGATATTTCTACTACAAAGATAATCATATAATTGGTTATGAACAGTTCTTTCAATAATCTTTGAAATAAGCAAACATTTTTAAGCAAACATTTTTATAACAAGTTTAGAACAGAGATTCTTAAAATACTGTCCAGAGTTGATTTTAAAAGTACCGTAGTAACATAAATAATATCAATTCATTGAAGCGGTTTTTTCTCATATTTCTCTGAAGCCCTCATCATGCAAAATGTTCTTGTGTTTAGTTTATGAAGCTCATCTGACACTAGTTCACCACGTAAACTTGTATGGCTCAAAATTCGGACCGCTTCGCCATTAAGTTGACTGATTTCTATGTTTTGAAATTCGTTGACGAATAATGATCCCTGATTCCCGGTCGATTATTTTAGCTGTGTCACGTCATGTGCATGACGCCGCGCTGGTAGGTACCAGCCAAACTTCAGAAAAAAACATGATCGCCGATAACGATGTGATATGGGACTTACATAGGATTACACAGAGATATTTCTTGCCAAAATTTGACCATTTCTAGGTAGCTTGGCCCTACTTTGTCTGCGTTATATGAAAAAGGACAGTCTTAAGTAAGTAAATGTGCAACGCTTTTGATATTTTGATGTTTGGGGAGACTGGGAGGGATCAGAACAAAAAAATGATGGAGCCTATTCTTGACTGTGTAATATTCCTTCACCACATTATCGTACGGTAACAGGCTTATACGATGGACAGATAGTATCAGTTTGTGAATGAGGACATCGTATAAGTTCCTTGTACTAATCTGACACTGCACTACCAACTTCAGAATTGAAAAAAAAATATCACAAGCGTCTACGGGACGACAGGTAACCTTGTCAATCAAACACTCACGCTATTGTTCCCTCTCCGTGCATGTGACCGTTATCCACTCAATGACATCGATCGGAAGTCGGGTCACGATGCATTGATGATAGGTATCGATCGCAAACCAGTATGTCATAACAACAAGCAGCACATGTCAGCTGCCGCCGGGCCGACTATATTGTCAAAATAGTTGGAGGGAAAAAAAGAAAGAAAAGAAACAAGAAAGAAACGAGAGAAAATAAAATAATAAATAAATAAAAAAATTAAAATTGAAATAAAACACACATAAAATAAAATAAAATAAAATAAAATAAAATAAAATAAAATAAAATAAAATAAAATAAAATAAAATAAAATAAAATAAAATAAAATAAAATAAAATAAAAATGAATTGAATTAAATTAAATTAAATACAAAAATTTAATAGAAAATTAACTAAAAAAAAAAAAAATGCAATTCAATATTCAGATTCAGATTTATTTATTTGGTTTCATCTCCAACATACATAATAATAATAATAATAATAATAATAATAATAATAATATAATATTATTATTATTATTGATATGAAATCCCTGCATTTATTTAGAGATTAAGATTTTGAAATTATTAAATAAAAAATAAAATAAATAAATTGGACCTGAAATTAAATAAAGTTGAAATGGAATACAATGAAATGAAAATGGAAATAAAATGACAAAGTTGAAATACATGGTATACGGGTGGTCCATGTTCCATCACGGCAGACTTGGGCCGGCGCAGCGCGGGGAATCATCGGGTAACATACTCAGCGCTAACTTCCCGTCTTGTACGCAGACATGTGGCGCGGTAAGGTGTGGACTCGTGCAGTGCCTAAATGGAAACGTTAACCATGTTTACAAGAACGGGTAAAAAAGAAAATTATGAAACAAAATTTAGTGCGTTACATTAAGAAGTTATATTCATATTTTAGAGTCTATGGCTAGCATGATAAGCATATAGCTTGTAAAAAATGAAGCGAGGTCACAATCACAGTAGGCCCTATAGGCCCCCGGGTATAAGCCTGGGCCCGTGTGCTTGAATCATAAAAATGAAACAAAGGCCTGAATTAAGGAATTAAAGTTAATTGAATAAAGCATTTAAATATAACTGATTAAATACATGCATGTTTTTTAAAGAGAATACTGAACCTTTAACGAAGCCAAAATTTACTATACACTACACTAAAATACTATACAGTAGTCATAAAGGCTAGGCCTTTCACACAAATTGAACCGAAAATTATGTGTTTGTAGCTCAAATGCGCTACCTTTTTGGGAATAACTTTAAAACGGCTTGATCTTTCGGAATGATTTTTGGACGAAGTAGTTAAGACTGGTCGTCGGTACCTGTGGTACAAGTTTGACCGTTGCAAAGTAACTTTAACGGGTCATAATATGAAGATAAAAAAAGGGAAGAAGCACAAAATTGGAACAAGAAGCCATTTTTTGCATTGTCCTCCCCGTGAGGTAGACCCCGGGGGTAGACCATATTGACCAATCGCATCCCGCCCTTAAATGACCAATCGCGTGAGACTGGGTACTTGAGATTCCGCCTTTTGGATCCTACCGAAAAGATATAAAAGGCAGGAAATGAGCAAGATAGCTCATAACTTTGTTTGTTCAACTTGATTGCTATACTTTTGCTCTGGATTTATATTTTGGATATACGACATCGGAACTACCTTTGACCACCCCTTTCGTCTTGCGATTCTAACTTGACACTCTGGATTTATATTTTGGAATATACCGACATTGGAACTTTCCTTTTGAGACAGGTAATTACTGTCTATCTTTATAGCTATAATTATATTTATTATTAACTATAATTATTGTTTTCCATTTGTTTCTTTTTGTATAACATTCTCTTGTATAATGCATATTGTTGTAATTTGTTAAAATGTTATATAATTTTTGTTTTCTCTTTGATTATACGGTTATATATTGCTATTATCATAGTATTTTGATTGTGCATTAATTTTTTTGCTTGACAATCCAATAAAATGTTACTCACACTCTAGCTATTTAGTATTTGTTTTCTTGATTTCCTTTCGTTGAACTCTCTTGTTAATAATCTGTTTGCATTAACCACACATTGTTTTTCCTTTTGTTTCTTTTTGTTTATTCTCTTTACAGATTTACCACTCGCTACTCATGGCTCAAGCAACGACTGTTGTTTGCAAGATCTGTGGAGCATCTTACCACAAGAAGTCTTTGCCTAGACACATGAAGAACGTCCATAACATTAAGAACCAGGGACCCATCCATTGCTTGGAAGATGCTTGTGACTTCGCCTGCGTCATGATGCCCCAACTTCGGAGTCACCTGACAAGTCTGCATTCCGTAGAGCAAGACCAGGAGGACCTGTCTTTTGAATCTGCAGATGGTAGGTAGTTGATGACACGTGGGAATTGGATGTTTGTTTTCTCTACATTGAATAACCATGTGATGGAACTTTGTTTCACCTCTTTTTTGTTTCTGATGTACAATTAATTTGTTATGCATTCTGTTCTATATTTATTTGGAATGTTGAGACCATTATACATTGTACCTATGGTTTATAATTATGAAGATGGTCACTTATTAATTATTATATTTCACATCTCTGGTTCTCGAAATCGTGCTAGCAAGAGTACAGGGAAGAGGATGCCTAAGGTTTCGCACACAATGGAAGAAAGATGTACGGCAGGAATCCGCACCACTTCAAACCCCGATGGCACCGTATCAGCTACAGTCTACAAGACCCACTATGGCCACCAGAACCGAGTTGGATCGCTTCCTATACCTAGTGCTGACCGTCTGAAGATTGCTGGAAAACTGAAGATAGGAGTACCTAAGGGGAGGCTTATTGATGACATTATCGTGTGCAGAGAGGTGGCAGTTTGGTCGTGGAAACAGAAGTTGAAGTGATCCCAGCGCGCCTTGACAATGATGTTCTGGATATGAAGGACAGTGATGTTGATGCTTTCAGGAAACATTTCACTGCTGACGCCTGGGATGTGCTCCAAATGACCTGTAAGTGGCAAAAACGCATCTTGTTTGATTATTACCGTATGATGTAACTGATTTTTATAATCGAATTATCGTATATAGGCCTAGTGCAGGGAAGCTATACGAAGAGGCAAAAAAGCATCTTGTTTGATTATTACCATATAGGCCTATGTAACTGATTTTTATAATCGAATTATTCGTGCATGGAAGCTATACGAACTGCCTTTGAAGTACGTATTTATATATTTTCATTATTTCTTCCTTCTCTTCTCAGTAAACAAAAAGCGGGATGAATGGAAATGTGGCAGATGCGAGGATATCTACCATGCTATGATGGTTGAGTGCGACGGCTGTAAGACATGGTATCACTGGTGAGTTTAGCTGAGTTTCAAACAATCTAACATGTATAATTATTATAGGTCTGCTAAATGAAACTGAAACGAAAATAAGTATAACATCTACTGTTATAGTCTGTTTAAAACGATCTCTTTTTTACATAATGAACCATTGTGACTATTTTAAAAGAGTATTTAGGGGGAACTTATAAGTGGACCCTATAATAATTTATTATAATGATCAACACAACGCTATTTAAGTCATTTATTTATTATGATGTGTAATTTATAATAATATACAGGACCTCATGTGGGCATCAAAGATTCTCCAGATGTAGATGGACGACCATGGCGTTGTAGGGACTGTTAAACGTCTCAGCTCTCATCTCCTCACCCAGCCCTGTCGTCAGCCTCGGTCACTTGCCGACCAATCTTTACCAAAAGCTTCCCCAACCAACTGAACGACGCCAACACTGTGTTACCAATGCGATGAGGAATACGAACTTCAGACCAATCCATGGGACCTGGGTCCATGTCAATTTGGGCCGCTACCCAGTGGCGGATCCAGAGCAGTCAGAGGGGGGGCCCAAATATTAGAAAAAAAAATGTAAGTAATGGCCGCGAAGCGGCCATTACTTACATTGGAAGAAAGATGTACAATGGAAGAAAGATGTACGGCAGGAATCCGCACCACTTCAAATGGAAGAAAGATGTACGGCAGGAATCCGCACCACTTCAAACCCCGATGGCACCGTATCAGCTACAGTCTACAAGACCCACTATGGCCACCAGAACCGAGTTGGATCGCTTCCTATACCTAGTGCTGACCGTCTGAAGATTGCTGGAAAACTGAAGATAGGAGTACCTAAGGGGAGGATTATTGATGACATTATCGTGTGCAGAGAGGTGGCAGTTTGGTCGTGGAAACAGAAGTTGAAGTGATCCCAGCGCGCCTTGACAATGATGTTCTGGATATGAAGGACAGTGATGTTGATGCTTTCAGGAAACATTTCACTGCTGACGCCTGGGATGTGCTCCAAATGACCTGTAAGTGGCAAAAACGCATCTTGTTTGATTATTACCGTATGATGTAACTGATTTTTATAATCGAATTATCGTATATAGGCCTAGTGCAGGGAAGCTATACGAAGTGGCAAAAACGCATCTTGTTTGATTATTACCGTATAGGCCTATGTAACTGATTTTTATAATCGAATTATTAGTGCATGGAAGCTATACGAACTGCCCTTGAAGTACGTATTTATATATTTTCATTATTTCTTCCTTCTCTTCTCAGTAAACAAAAAGCGGGATGAATGGAAATGTGGCAGATGCGAGGATATCTACCATGCTATGATGGTTGAGTGCGACGGACTGTAAGACATGGTATCACTGGTGAGTTTAGCTGAGTTTCAAACAATCTAACATGTATAATTATTATAGGTCTGCTAAATGAAACTGAAACGAAAATAAGTATAACATCTACTGTTATAGTCTGTTTAAAACGATCTCTTTTTTATTTTATTTACCATTGTGACTATTTTAAAAGAGTATTTAGGGGAACTTATAAGTGGACCCTATAATAATTTATTATAATGATCAACACAACGCTATTTAAGTCATTTATTTATTATGATGTGTAATTTATAATAATATACAGGACCTGCGTGGGCATCAAAGATTCTCCAGATGTAGATGGACGACCATGGCGTTGTAGGGACTGTTAAACGTCTCAGCTCTCATCTCCTCACCCAGCCCTGTCGTCAGCCTCGGTCACTTGCCGACCAATCTTTACCAAAAGCTTCCCCAACCAACTGAACGACGCCAACACTGTGTTACCAATGCGATGAGGAATACGAACTTCAGACCAATCCATGGGACCTGGGTCCATGTCAATTTGGGCCGGCTACCCAGTGGCGGATCCAGAGCAGTCAGAGGGGGGGGGGGGCCCAAATATTAGAAAAAAAAATGTAAGTAATGGCCGCGAAGCGGCCATCCCGGAGCGCTTGCGCGACGCAGGGGGGTGTCTGAGGGGGGATGTGCCCCCCTCAGAAGTTAGAAACTTTTGGAAAATGTAGACCCATTTGAAGCCATTTGGTGGACCATTTTGTCAGTATTATTGTGTAAAATTTTAGTTTGAAAAAGCCTAAAATTTGAGAAAAACAGCCCAATTGAAGCCATTTGTGGCCAAGTTTTGACTTTTATTGTGTGAATTATTGCTTTATAATTATGTACCAATAAAGTTAGCATGACGAGAGGGTGTCTGAGGGGATGTTCTCCCCTCAGAAGTGAGAAAATTTTGTAAAATGAAGGCCTAATTGAAGCCATTTGGTGGACTATTTTGCACTATAGGCCTATATTGTGTAAAATTTTATGTTTCAAAAGGCCGAAAATTTGCGAAATGAAGGCCCAATTGAAGCCATTCGTGGACAAGTTTTAACCTTTATAAATAAATTACCCGATATTGCTTTAGATGTAAACATAAAGTTGGGCACACAGGGGGGTGTCTGAGGGGGGATATGCCCCCCTTGAGTGAGAAACTTTTGCAAAATGAAGACCTAATTGAAGCCATTTGGTGGACCATTTTTACACTATCATTGCTTTTTAAAACAAAAAAGGGCCCGAACTCGATTTGTACAATTTTAAATGTAACACTAACACTTTATAGGGCCTAAGACTTGAGATTTGCAATTAAAGCATGCATGGTGTTAAATTGAAGTCGGCTCGGAGTCCGTTTTAATAGGCCTACTGACTTTGGTGACAAAATGTGACGGGCCCTACATATCGGTGGGCCCGCCAGTATTTTCACATGCTTTTAGGCAGAGGACCCGCCTTCAAGCAAAATAATCACATACCTATATAGACTGACCCGACTACGATTTAGGCATGGGCCTACTATACGTGCAATTTAACCTTTTCCTTCTCCTTTTCTCCCTTTTTTCTTATTTTTTTCTCCTTTTCTCCTCTTTCTCTTCTCTTCTCTCCTTTCCTCTTTTTTTTTTTTTTTTGGGAGGAGGGGGGGCCAGGCCACGGGCCCCCCTGAATCTGGCTCATGGCTACCATATGGTGGCCACGGGGGTAACACTATTGCTCTGATGTACTTCCCTATATCATCACGACATTAGTGTTATCACTTGGTTACTGTGTACTATTCATCCAGCACTTCAGACTGAGGGAAAGATGAAGGAACGACTCATGGAGATAAATAATAAATCAACATGGTTACACTATACTGTGTACTTTTCGTCCAGCACTTGAAGGAACGACTAATACTAGAAAGTAAGGCCAAATAATAAAACATGTTTCACCTCACCTCCCGCTTCCTTTTTTGAGGTTTTTTTAAATTTTATTTTTTGAAATTCAGAACTATTTCTCAGAACAAGAAATAAAAAGAGGCCTCCTCCTTTTTTCAGGCATTATTGTATACGCTAAAACAGCTCTAATTTATGGTATTCACACCGATTTTGTGATAAAAAATAATAAATAAAAATCCCCTCATCCTCCTTTTTTTCAAAAACCCGGACGTGAAACATGTTTTTTATTTTACTTGGCCTAAGTAATATTTTATGTAACAAATTTTTATGCTATCAATAAGCTGAAATATATCATATTATAGGCCTGGGTGGTATTGGAGGCATTATGGAAGTGCTTTATATATATTTTTGCCAATATTTTGCTAAAAATCCATGCATAAATGTTCAGGGTACTTTTATTTTTCATACTTTTGTAGATATTTATATTGAAATTAATAAAAAATACGAAGAAAAGAAAGATGAAGAAAAAAGGAAAGGAAGAAGTCCATGAAATCAAGAAGAAAAGAACCATATATTTTTGAAAAAACAGACAGAAAGAAGAGGTGAAAAGAAAAAGAAAATCTATATTTAAAAAATGACTTGTTTTATAAATTCTATAGATTTTCTACATATAAAACAGTCACTGTTGACGTTATCCCAACATCAACAGTGACACAGTGATGTTGATGCTTTCCGAAAATATTTCACTGCTGAAGTCTGAGAAATAAAGCAGAGGTAAAAGAAAATCTAAATTAAAATAAAGAAAAGATAATTTATACAGAAGGAAAGACTAGTGGAATAGCAAATGAAAGAGGAAAGAAAGAAACGTTTGAGAAAGAAAATAAATCGGGCGAATTAGGCCCTAGTTCAAAGAAATGAATAAAGAAAAAAAATAACAGAAAAACATGAAAGAACACTGAAATGCATTAGGTCTATAATAAATGAATTATGTATTATATAAAGAAAAACAGTATAGACAAAAGTAAAATAGGCAAATTAAGTAAATGAAAAAGGAAATAAATGGACAAACTGAGATAAAGTAAATATTTCGAATGAATAGAGAAATATGAAGAAAAAATACATAATTTTGAAGAAAAGGAAAAAAAAATCTCCTGATGAGAATAATAAAGAAAATGAAAGGGAGAAAGAAGAAAATAAAGTGTGGGCCTAACAAATAGAAAAGCAATAATGATAAGAAATAAAACAAGAAAGAAAAATCCACATGATCAGAATATTTTGTATTATTAAGGCCAAATAAAAAAATAAACATGTTTCACGTCCCCTCCCGCTTCCTTTTTTGAGGTTTTCTCAAACAATTTTTCTTTTTTAAAATTCAGTTATAACTTTTCAAGAAATATGTCTAGGAAGTTGGGATGCTTTCTACAGCCTTGTTAAGATACAAGAAACATTTTAGGAAGGTTTTGTGATCATTAGAGTGGGTGTAACTCTCATTACAACAAATAAAAAGGGCCTCCTCCTTTTTCCAGGCATTATTGTATGTACAGATTATACGCTAAAACAGCTCTAAGTATGGGTATTTACACCAATTTTGCGATAAAAAATAGAAAATAAAAAGCCCCCTCTTCCTCCTTTTTTTCGAAAACCCGGACGTGAAACATGTTTTATTTTTTACTTAGCCTAATATTAATTTATTATTATTAGACACAGTGCGCTACTACAATGCTAGCGTCGGTCCAACAAATTAGGTTCTACCCGGCCTGTGCCTGCTGCATCACAGGGCGCCGCGGGTACTCCATAATATCAATATTGGATCAATCGATCAATTAGATGTCGATTGACAGGATAGCGGTCAACGGATTACTGTGTGACAACAATAGCTGACCGGAAGGTTACCTGTCGTCCCCTAGACGCTTGTAAAATATCAGCCTCTCAGACTCAGTTAGATCATCTAGATCTTGATTTTTATCATGCACACACAATCAGCTAAATCAGAAAACTTACCCGATTTATTTGCAACTCTCAAGGCGTGAGGAACAGCTTTTATTCATCATTTCCGCAAGCGTGGGCAGCAAAAGCAGCATTTCCGCAGCAGGCTGTGGCGAGCTATCCAACCAATGTTTACATTCGGCATACATCCAGGGTTGAGGTCAACTTCCACACGTGGGTCAAATTGGTCGAAGTTCAATTAACCCTCTTTCATCTATATATTATTTTTGAAATATCATAATAACAGTTGAATTTTTCATTACAAAACATTCATTTATATAAAAAAATAGTTTACCAAAATTTAGTTATTTTATTTGTAAAAATAGCATTTAAAATTAAATGGCATGGGTTAAAAATACGTTAAAGATAAAATGATAGTGAACGCGCCTCATCTTTAATGGTGGATGTTTACCGTATCTAGCGAAGGTTCGTCTTTTTAGACCAATGAAAGTGTGCAATATTTTCATCGAATTTCTTACTTTTGGTAGGTTTTTAAATGTTCAATATATTATAGAAACTGTTGTTGATAATAATGATGTAATAGATTGGGAAAATACAAAGGGGATAAGTGTCTAAAGAGCGTGGCTAAATTGGACTAATTTGTCAAGTTTTATCCAATAATCTATTCTAGGTTCTGGTTCTGCAGGGTACGATTTAGACTGCGGAACTCAGTCTTCCATGATAGTCGTCATTTATCATTTGGTCGTTATATGACTATCAGGGAGAGACTAAGTGGTTATGCAATGTACACGGAGGTGCATCCTTAACGTGTTGGTTACCGGTTTTTAATTCATCTTCGTTAGCAATTACGCACACTTACTATTGTACTGAAATTGTCTCTAGTTAGGTATGTGAGCATTCCTTACCTGAGCATGCGCAATATTCAGCCTCTCTCAGCATAGGGAAATCGCGCACCGCGCCATTTTGGAAATTCATTACGGTAGTAAATTTTACGGCGATGTTTTTGAAAAAAAAAAATTTTGGGGGAATTAGATTGAGTTAAAAACAGTTCCAAAGCTTACAAGGTCAAGTCAAAAGGTTGAACTTGATCATAACCCGGAAGAGGTCAGATGATTCGCATGCGGTCGCGGCAAATTTTGGCGACTTTCTAGTGGGTTTGAAAGTGACGATTTCGATCTAATTTTTTTTGGTATTTACTCTCCAAATATCTAAATAACGGAGTTGAGCGGTAAGTTAAATGGAGCACGCGGTGAATAAAAGTAGTTTTTTGTACATAAAAATGTTTGGTTTGATGAGATTGGATGGATGCCTTGCGCAAAAGTGAGTGAACTGGGGACTTTGTGTAGTATGAATTAAGCGACTTTTGCCAGTGAGTGAACATGTTTAACCCGGCGTGGTTTGTGTATATACTAATTGAATGGGCTCATGCTGTGGATGCTGGGATAGATTCTCATTCTGTGCCGACTATGAGTCGGGGGAAGAAGCAAATTTTGACCTTTCCTATTCCTATCCCATCATGCATAGCGCTAGCAGATTTTTGCTATGATAGATGCATAAATCACTGTGGACACATCGGGTATGATGGCCGGGTGGGGGGGACACACAGGCCGTTTTTGGCCATTTTCCTATTTGATTTTCTAAATGTTCAAATTGATGGGGGGGACGTACTCTTATGGCGCTACATCATGGGGGGTAACTTGAGCAGGAGTGACCCCATTCTGATGATCAAGTGAACTGGCCCGCGAGTTTCCGCAATGATCTTTGGAATAGGGGGCATGCGCCAGCCAGTGCTCCAAAGGGTGCCTGCTCAAAGACAAAACTTACGCTGGGGGAAGGGGGGGTTCATACTTGAGCAGGAGTGACCCCATTCTGATGATCAAGTGAACTGGCCCTCGAGTTTCCGCAATGATCTTGGAATAGGGAGCATCGCCAGCCAGTGCTCCAAAGGGTGCCTGCTCAAAGACAAAACTTACGCTGGGGGCGGGCGGGGTGGGGGGTTCATACTTGAGCAGGAGTGACCCCATTCTGATGATCAAGTGAACTGGCCTCGAGTTTCCGCAATGATCTTGGAATAGGGAGCATCGCCAGCCAGTGCTCCAAAGGGTGCCTGCTCAAAGACAAAACTTACGCTGGGGGCGGGCGGGGTGGGGGGTTCATACTTGAGCAGGAGTGACCCCATTCTGATGATCAAGTGAACTGGCCCTCGAGTTTCAAATGATCTTGAATAGGGAGCATCGCCAGCCAGTGCTCCAAAGGGTGCCTGCTCAAAACATTTTCCTGGGGAGGGGGTGATCAGCTAGTGCTTATGATAATTAAACATTTTAAAGGGTGCCCCTCAAACAAATTACCCCCCCCTTGTATCAGTGAAAAGGTGTACTGGGTGGGTAGTATCAAAACCGTGAGTTTTTCAATGACAAAAAAATAAAAAATAAGACACTTCAACACAAATTTCTCTTGGTTTTTCTTTATTTTTGCATATGTGCTGTTGGCCCTCACTGTGGTTTCCCAGGGACTGCCTTTTGAGGAGAGCGAGAGCAATCGCTCTCTACTGCTCTCCTTAAATCGGATATAGGAGAGTGATTTTTAGCTTTCCTTAGTTGACCATTCTCTCATTACATTTTATTGTAAATGTTCTAAACAGCTCTTGAAGGCTCTAGAAGAGCTATTCAATGCTCTCCTGCAAATTCCAAAGACAGTCCCTGGTTTCCATCCTCTGTCAAAGCTGGAATCTGCATCAGAAAACAGAAATAAAACAAAATGTTACTCATACATGTTCATTTAGTATATTAGGGGGCTATCATTTTCTGCGGGGCTCCCAAATTTACAAAAGTCAGCATCAATAAAATTATGACCCCCTATTTTGGCAACAAAATTTTATGACCCCCTCCCCCACCACCCACTGATACACCTTACATGTACCCCCTGAAGAGGCTAAAATTGTATTCAGTCTTTTTGAATAAGATAAACACACTATCTGTGGTCATCTTGCAACTCCCTACATTTTGGTCATTTTATGACCCCCCCTATTTTTCTTTCCAAAACATAATGACCCCCCCCTGTCTATTTGGGAACCACCCTTCCAAAGAAAATGATAGGCCCTTATGTTCACATCAATACAAATTCAATCAATCTAGGATTACATTTACAGTTCAGTACCGGTAAATAGCAAGTGCTTGTTTCTTAAAATTGTGTACAGTATGCACAGTATAGGCCTATAAGCATTTTAATATGTGCATGCACAAAAAGTTGGCTTTTGTCTAACACACGCGTCACGTCACGTCCACGTCACGTCACGTCACGTCGCGTCCACGTCGCGTCACGTTGAAATGTTATCAAAAGTTCATAATAAATTATTAACTCCACAATTACCCTTATCTCCCTCCGTGATAAATAGTCCGTGAAATAGTCCATGGAACCTGAGAGGGTGAACACGTGTTCCTTGGGTGATCAGTCCGAGGAAAACATGAAGTACTCAAACATATACTTCTTAAACATGAGAGCCATGCATGGAAAAAAATTTACCAGAAGAATGCCTAAACATGCATGCGCCACCCCAAAAATGGTTTGGTTTTGAAAGGGGAAACAATATTTTTGAATTTAGGTCATTAAATCTACTACACAGTCTACACTAGCAACAATGAATGAGCAAAAGGGATTCTTGTCAACCAGTGAAGGCAAGCAAGATACCCAGTTGTGAAATGGAACATTTTCTAAAGCATGTAATGTCAACTTTGAAAATTTTTGAAATACACAAAAAAATATTCATCACAAAAATCAACATGTACTTTGCTTTCTAAACAAACACTCGCGTGCATCACGCTTGTATTATGCACATGTGTCGCATGGTTAAATAAATCGGCGATCATGATAAAATACACGAACTCAAAGCGAGCTTTACTCCAGATGTCAGCTATAATAAAAACAATTACTTTGCCACGACAACACGAGGGATTTGTTTCAGTCAATCAGAAATTTATAAACAAGCTGATGTGTACGCTGAAGTGGTGGCTGTACCATACTTGAGACGCGCTGACTGTAAACATGCATGTATCAAAAGTCTTTGTGTAACGCATGACGACACGCAGGTACTGCATGGAAGCGGCACAAGATAAAAGGCGTACATGTACCGAGGGTGAGCATTGAGCAAACATGTTCAAACATGTACATGCAGTCAACATGTCTGGAGCAAATGTTTTGAAAAATGCCATTTTATGGTCCATACAAAAATACAGAGCACCCGCTATTTTTGAATGCATTTTAAAAAAGAAAACTTGTACAAAATTTATGACATGAAAACACCCGAACTTTTTATGAGAGTTTAGCACAAAATCGCATCTTGTACTCATAATTTGAAATGGAAAAAAAATATATCAAAACTTTGAAACACAATCACAACCACATCCTGATTTACTCTTAATTTGGCAGCCAGCGCAGAAAACGCTGACGATCTTCACAATGAAAATCGGTTTACACATAAAACATGGAGAACGAAGTAAATGTGAACTTCCAAAATGTCTGTTACTTTTACCAAAACATTTGTTAGTTTCAAAATCATTTTCCTCTTTCCATACATGAAACATTTCCGATTATTTTATTCATTGAAGCTTTGCTGTGCTTTGCGGCATTGATGAAAAGCTGGAATTCCATGGACTATTTCACGGACTATTTATCACGTAGGGAGATAAGGGTAATTGTGGAGTTAATAATTTATTATGAACTTTTGATAACATTTCAACGTGACGTGACGTGACGTGACGTGACGTGACGTGACGTGACGTGACGTGACGCGTGTGTTAGACAAAAGCCCAAAAAGTTTGTACAGGAAATTGGCTGAAAAAATGAGACATTCAAATTAGCATATCTCCGCAACCACATGTCGTATGACATTCATTTATGCCTCATCAGTTTTCTTTCATTTAGCTCTTTAATATGAGATTACTTTGATGAGAATCAAAAAAAGTTCAATTTTTTTTGTATTATACCTACTCTAGTCGTATATGAGGTGATTACGGTTTCTTCTTGTTGATTCCATATTGAAATCAGATGATTATTTCTTACACATTTAGGCATGAAATCGGTGAGCGCGCCGAATTTTTCACTCGCAGTCGTCCATGTTTATCGCGCAATGCAATATGGGAAGGAGGGGGAAGTCAGAATTAGCATATTCATGATATTACTAATTCCACTCGGCTATAGGGGAGGTAATTGACTTCATTGACAAATCACCCAGACGGCGTAGGGCGATCCCCATTGCCGCAAAAGCATGTAGCATACCTATTAAGAAGTGGTAGGGTCCACAGAGACCCGGATGAAGAAGGTCATCACATGACCATCAGTGTTGAATTATTTGGCAGCTTCGCCGAACACTGCGATCACGGCAAAAATATGAAACTACAAATTCATGTTTGAACAGAAAGGATTCCGCAGATAATGGTAAATTTAGAATCATTGTAGACTATGAAGTCATTAGATAGTCGATCTTTATGTTTTGGTGTGTTACATGTTGTTATAAAATAGGAATTTCCTCAACAAAACTCACAAGCAATGTCAACAACTTCCACATGGAGTAATTCGTGTTGTTTATCAGGGTCATAGGTCATACGACACCAATTTGGTGTCTTTCCGCGCCTCGGAAAATGGCTTCTATAGTTAGTGACTAGGTACGATTCAACGCTCCTGGTGGAGAGAGACGAATCGGGGTATGGTGTGCAGCGTTCGAAATAGGGCCGGTCAGCCGGCCATTGGCCTGTAACTTTTTGGATTGGCCGGTAACTTTTCTGACTGGCATCCCAGTTGCTGGTCCGGCTGGCCGGTAACTTTTTAAGGTCAAGCCCGGCTGGCCTGTAACTAAGTGAATTCAAATTTGCCATCAAACTGCATCATTTTATATATCAAATTAAAGCCCTTGAGTAAACAAAGCCAAAACTGAAAACCTTTTTCTCATAGCACTTTCCGTAGCAAAGTTACATCTTGTCAAAGATTGACTTTCATCAAAAAGATTCAGCTAGCAAAATTCCCCAAAACGGCATTTCGGGGGTGTTTCTAGATCTTAGTCTCATTATGATAGCAGCTTTTTTAATGGAACTGCTATCAAAATCCCTCTATGTGCGATTGTCTTATCACCATAAAAAATCATATATTTGGGTCAAGTGAAGTATAGAAAACATATTTATGTAGGTTTCCTTCTTCGGCCTGTTGTTTTAAATTTCTATGTAAATATGCATTGACATTTTTGGCGAATTTGGCTGACTAGCAAATGTGTTAACTAAGGTTTGCCTGGCATACCTACTGTAACTTGTTGAGGCTGAACACTGATGGTGTGCGCAAGTTTGAAGTGGTCTTTTAGCTGGTTCTTGAATGCTTTTGGTTCTTCGATGTTGGTTATTTCTTGGGGTAGATTATTCCAGTCTATGACGGTTCGAATTGGGTAATGCAGGGGATGCGACTGCGAGCCGCCATTATCATGATTATCACACGTGGTATCGACTCTTCAGAAAAAATACTTTTTGTTGACGTTTTATATCAAACAATTTTCGATAACGGATTTCTATTAGGATTTCATTTTTTTATTAATGAAGGTACATGTAGTTTTGAGGAATAACACAGGATGTTTTGAGTTTTATTTCAACTGGTGTGGTGGTGTAGGAAGGTGAGTGAATTCGTGAATGAGGCCAGAATGAGGTTTTCTTGTTTCAATGTTCCGATAGTAGGATACGAAACATAGGCTAAAAAATGTCTAATGACATCATTTAGGTATCCCAGGCAAACCTTAGTTAACACATTTGCTAGTCAGCGAAATTTGCCGAGACCGGGCCCAAACACAATGCATATTTACATAGAAATTTGAATTTTTTTTCGAGAACAGGTCGGTGAAGGAAACCTACATAAATATGTTTTCTATACTTCACTTGACCCAAATATATGATTTTTTATGGTGATAATCAAGTCGCACATGGAATTTTAGGCCCTTCGCACTTGATTATTAGTTTCCTGTTAAACATTTTGAAAAAGGGACGAGGTGACTTTTAATTATTAATTATTAATTATCTTTTATTTTCTTTATTTAGTTTGAACTATTACAAGCAACTGTAAACATGGTTCGTTTTGAACAATTCCAGTGCAAAATGATGTTGATCTACTCACATTTTCAGTGACGCTTCACCACTACACTAGTGGTTTCTTCAGACTGCAACTCATCACATCTTGACTCAAGTTGACTGCTTCCTTTTATAGTCAACAGTAGCCGTTGAGGGCGTGATGAGTTGGTCAAAGATGTTGTTGAGTGAATAGGCCCCCTCGTCCTTGTTTAGAGTGTCTTTTCTTTTTCTGCGTATCCAGATAGCCTCTTTTAGCCATCTGGTGGTCTTGTCAGCTTCCCTGTCGATAACTTTTGCGTCCTCCCAATTGATGGAATGATTAGAAGAAGCTACGTGGTCGGTGATAGCTGACTTGTGAATGTCTGTGATATATGATTTTCGGCTAGCTCGAGTATATGGTTTGCTTTCAAGTTTCTCTACCTCTTTTTGGTGTTCCTTCAAGCGGACTCCGAAGGGACGGCCGGTTTCTCCAATGTATGAACTAGCACAGTCTCTGCAGGGGATTTCGTAAATCGCCTCCGCTTTTTGTTGAGGGAGGAGTTTGTCCTTGGGATGAACAAGCATGCTACGTATTGTACGATGTGGTTTCATAGCAGTTGCGAAGCCATGTTTTTTAAAAACTCGCGAGCCTCGTTCAGTGAGGCCCTCTATATAAGGAACAACAACCATGCCTTTTGACTTTTCACTGTCATCTTTTTGCTTAGAGGTAGGCTTTGTTTTAGGAGTAGCTCTGTCTTGTTTTACTTTCTTTATTGACCAATCGGGGTATCCGCAGCACGACAAGGCTTCGCGGATATTTTTCTCCTCTTTTTGCTTGTCCGCTTCCTCAGTGACTACAACATCTTTGACCAACTCATCACGCCCTCAACGGCTACTGTTGACTATAAAAGGAAGCAGTCAAGATGTGATGAGTTGCAGTCTGAAGAAACCACTAGTGTAGTGGTGAAACGTCACTGAAAATGTGAGTAGATCAACATCATTTTGCACTGGAATTGTTCAAAACGAACCATGTTTACAGTTCAATACAACATTCCAAATGAACTTGTTCAAAGATTACAAGCAACTATTGACTCATTTTGACTAGAGCGGGCATTTAATTATTTCACAACAATATTTGATTTTATAAATAAGTGAAGGTGGAGTTGTTCTCTTTGTTCATTCATCATTATTGCCCGGGCATTATTGTTGATATTATTAAAGTCAGAAAATGGCAAGTAGAAGTAGCTGAAAGTTATTTTAAAGGAGAAAATTAGAAATGAAAATAAAATAATTAATTATTTTAGATTTTCAATTTTGGACGCGGGCGGTAAACAGGATTTACTAATTATCAAGTACGAAGGGCCTTAGAGGGATTTTGATAGCAGTTCCATTAAAAAAAGCTGTTATCGCCATGAGACTAAGTCTAGAAACACCCCTAAATGCCGTTTTGGGGAATTTTGCTAGCAGAATCTTTTTGATGAAAGTCAATCTTTGACAAGATGTAACTTTTTACGGAAAGTGCTATGACAAAAATGTTTTAAGTTTTGGCTTTCTTTACTCAAGGGCTTTAATTTGATATGTAAAATGATGCAGTTTGATGGCAAATTTGAATTCACCTAGCATAGGCCCTACCTACATCATTCATTCGCCATGTTGACATGAAAACATTAGCTGCTGCGAGGTCAGTGTCGTTCAATTCGTTACCTAAATTCCTTTCAGGATATTCTGATTTAACTTATTTATAATGTGTACGAATATGCTCCATACAAATTCAAAAGTATGAATGCAAGGTGTTATTGCTGACAATAGAAACATTGTTGCAAAGTCATTAAAAACAGGTATGTACTACAGTACAGACATTCTTTCGCTGAAACGTGATACAGGCTAGTAAGGCAGAGTACCAATAATCGACATGATAGAAATTTAGGTATAAAAGGTGTATTCAAATTTGCCATCAAAATTTAAAAAAATTGTTTAGCATTTTAGCGATAGAGTGCAAATTGAAATACGTACTGCATGCAGTTCTAAATTTATAACATTTATTTATTTTAATTTTTATGAGTCGCAAAATGAGATCGATGCGATACCCCCTGGTACATACCTGACTGAGACTAGTCTTAGGGATATACTATTTCCATCGCAGTTTATGTTTTTGGTAATTGTCAATAAATCTAAAATCTAAATATATATCATTCATGCAACATACATACCACATGACATGATACATACATCATGTACATGATCATGGATTCATGCCATTGAATGCACATGCACGCTTTTCAGTTTCAACTTTCATTATTAATTTGCCATCAAACCGCATCATTTTATAATCAAATTACACCATGTAGAGCCCTTGAGTAAAGAAAGCTAAAACTGAAAACCGTTTTGTCACAGCGCTTTCCGTAGCAAAGTTACATCTTGTCAAAGATTGGCTTTCATCAAAAACATTCAGATTCAGCATGTTCAGCCTAGACTAGGCTGATCATCCAATTTTCAAGTATGATATTTCACATTGAAATTGTTTTGTTCAGAAAGGTGATTATTTAACTTAAAAAATGAGGGGTCAACCATGTCTGTAGGACAAAAATTAGTGAAGTTATGGGCAAATGTATTTTTCCAAGTTCTGTGACCATCATTGATGGTACCTTACAATGAATTACTGTACAAACAAGCAAAGTACGAGGGGGTATCAAAAGTTTTAGAAATCGCCCAGAAGTGAAAGAGCTATATCAATGAAATTTTGTCAGTGCAATCACTGGTCCTTATGTACACTATGGTGCAAAAATGGTCTCATAAGTATGTTTTCTTTTTTTACAGGTGACGCTAGATGCTAATAACCTGCTGCCCCAGTTACTGCGCATAAACTGCAAGATTGAGAAAATTGAGGCAAGCAGCGTTATTAAGATCCTGCATTTGAAGGGTTGCAGTGCCTAGAAAATCGATGATGAAATGAAAGTTATTTTCGGTGGTGATTGTGATATTGTCGCTGTTGCTTTTTGGAAAATGAATTTTTATTTCATCACAGATTTTTTGGGCACTGTAACCCTTAAAATGGAACTTTTAAGTTCATGCTACATGCTACATGCCTCAATTTTCTCCATTTTGCTGGTTATGCGGTTACATAGGCAGGTACTGACATCTAGCGCCTGTAAAAAAAGTAAACATTCTTATGAGACCATTTTTGCATCATAGTGTACATAAGGACCAGTGATTGCACTGACTAAATTTCATTGATATAGCGCTTTCACTTCTGGGCGATTTCTAAATCTTTTTGATTCCCCCTCGTACATGCAACATTTTTCAGTATGGCGATCCATTTTACAGAAAAGCGATTTTATTTGAAAAAAAATTATTATCACTGTATGATAACTTCTGTATCAAGGACAAGGTATACCAATTGACACTTTTTATCTTTCTACGTAAGGGTTCTGGCATCTAAATTTCAAATTTTTGTATTTTCCAATGGGGATTACACAGTTAAGCCATTTCTGTGGTCACAAGTAGGAGTTGAATGAGGCCCTCTGTAATAAGCAATGTGGGCATACCTAGCTAGACTCGCTCGCCAGTACAGTACAATACATACTGTACCTAAGGACTGGCTCACGCCATTTTGTCTGTCTATGGAAAATACACACTTAACGGTTTGCGCAGGTCAGATATTCAAAAAATTTCTTCAAAATTTCATCAAAAATTGGCACCCACCTTATTGTGCTTGCTAATTCAAGACTCGGTTGAAACAAAATTAAGGATCAAATGCATTTTAGTGTCCAAAAAGGCAAAATTATCGTCAAAGTTCTGCCGAATTCTCTACCCTTGCGAAGAGTGCAGAATTGGAATCAGGAATAAAAATATCTGATCTTTGCGATCATAACATAACATAACAACGGCGCTTAATATAGCGCAATACCAAAAATATGAACATTGCGCTTTACAAACAAACAAAAATAACAACAGCAAATACATTAGTATTAGATCAAAAGTTTTTACACAAAATTACAACTTTGGACGTACTATTGGCAAAATACATTATTGCCAAACAATATAGAATAGAACATTTGATGTCAACTTGTCAAAATATTGAAGAAATGTGCTTCCTAAACTTGTGGCGAGTAGGCAAAATAATTCCCATTAAAACGCATGGGAAACTGAAAGTGATATAAGTAACACAGACTAGTTCAGCCAACATTTTAATGCGAGATGGCCGAGTGGTCACGGTTAAAGCCATATTATAACATTTGCTGAGGAGAATGCCCTGAAAAAATGTTAAATTCTGGTTTTTCCCCAGGGGGCCACTGTAGTGGTGAAGGGGGGTATCAGGCGCGTCCGTAAATTCACGCAAAAAGGGTATTGTTTTCAGACTAGGGCACGTTATGTGCGTAACATTAGGGTATCAAATTCATGTAAAATTTGTGTAAAAGGGTATGTTTTTGGAGCTCTTACATACTTAGGGTATAAGCTTAAAAAGTTACTCACTACGCTGAATGAAGACGCCGTGATGGCGTCGCAAGCTACGTCACTGCTAGATTCAGACTCTGAAAAGGTAACTTTTTAAGCTTATGTCAATATGACAGAGTCCAATATCAGTCTACATGCTGCTATACTTAGGGTAGTTTTGCCAAGTTTGGGATTTTGTGCTTTCTGCCAAGTTTTGGATTTTGTGCTTTCTCCTTCATTCTTGAAAGGTGAACGAAAAGTCTTCTCCCTACTTCAATGATACACCCCAAAAGCCATCCTTCAGCTGTCAGTGATGAGAGATCCCTACTGGCCCAGCTAGGGTCCCCGGACAAGGTCACAACCAATCAGCATGCGTTATGCCTTTTTTAACCGTGGAGTCAATATGAGGAAAAATATAAGAGGCTTTCCGATTGGCTGAACCTCTTTAAACTCATCAATATTCATGATAGTCTTGACTGAAGAGGTTCATCAGGTCTGTTGATTTTCAACAGCTAATAAAAGTTCTTTGCCAAGACCAAAGGAAAAACCCGGGGGAAAAACTTATGTTTTTCTGTTTTCGCCAGAAACCTCCTGGCTTTCTCAAAGCGATTGATGTTGTTATTGATAATAAATAATAATAAATAAGCATTTTATAAGCATGATTTTACTTCACTGTGCAGTCACACCAGAAACGCTAGCGGTGACCAGCGGCAAGCCGATATATCAATCACTCCACTGCTTTGCCGCTGGGAGTTGTATTCAAGTCAACTTGGAGCAGTGCAGCTCTGACGTATGAGAACAAGATATAATTTTGAAGCAGTGCTGAGCGGCAACCGTGGCTTTCAGAGTCATGCCGCTGCCGCTCAGCGGTGTGCCATTCCGCTTGCAGACAAGTGCAAGCGGCATGATGAAGCGTCACACCGCTTATCGGCAAGCGGCAGAAAGTATGAAACCAGCATAAAACATTGTGTCGGATTGGGTTGGTATTATTCAGGGAATGCCATGATTGGATATATCTTGTGCGCAGGGCATTAATGTCAATGTCAGACTTGCTTCATTTTGTCATCTGATTGCATCATATCTCTTTTCAGGTTGATTACATAAAAGCAGAGTAAGCTGCCACCACCAGGACTCGGTATTTATTACATGATAAAGGTTCCTCCTGGTATGCGTAGTCATCATGCCGCCCTCAAGAGGTGTGAAGAAACCGAAGGAAGATAAAACTGATCATCGAGTTCTTGCTAATAGATACAGGTTGGTAATTCTGTCTACCGATCCAAAATCTGATATTGATTTTCTGATATCGGCCGATATCTGATCTGATGCGACTTAATTTCCCCAACTTATACCACTTTGAATGAAAAAAAGAGAGCATTTCAAAAGTGACAAAATTTATATAGACTTTTCGCTCAAAGCACTGGGTGTTAGTCTGTCATACATTTGGGTGTATTTCTAATACATTTGGGTGTATTCCTAATACATTTGGGTGTATTCCTAATACATTTGGGTGTATTCCTAATACATTGGGTGTATCCCTAATACATTGGGTGTATCCCTAATACATTTATGTGTATTCCTAATACATTTGGGTGTATTCCTAATACATTTGGGTGTATTCCTAATACATTTGGGTGTATTCCTAATACATATGGGTGTATTCCTAATACATTTGGGTGTATTCCTAATACATTTGGGTGTATTCCTAATACATTTGGGTGTATTCCTAATACATTTGGGTGTATTCCTAATACATTTGGGTGTATTCCTAATACATTTGGGTGTATTCCTAATACATTTGGGTGTATTCCTAATACATTTGGGTGTATTCCTAATACATTTGGGTGTATTCCTAATACATTTGGGTGTATTCCTAATACATTTGGGTGTATTCCTAATACATTTGGGTGTATTCCTAATACATTTGGGTGTATTCCTAATACATTTGGGTGTATTCCTAATACATTTGGGTGTATTCCTGATACATTTGGGTGCAGTATGACAGACTAACACCCAAATTGTTGTGTCAGTAGTTTGGATATGACATGAAAAGAAGCATAATGTGGCCCATAGAGCAATAATACATGTGCTCTTGCGGGTGGTCTTTTTTTAGCCTTATAAAGTCTTTTTAACCCCAAAAAGGCAACAAAATAGGAAACACAACTTGTCTGGATAATCCCTGACAAAGCAATGACGCCATGAAAATTAATGGGTATGCAATGCATCTTCAGATTTATTTGGCCAAACCGCAAAAAAGATGCCAAAGAGAAACTGACCAAACCATTATTTACACAGGGGTTAAATGTGGTTTTCATTTGATGGATTGAAAATGTTACTGTAATGAGAATAGTATTCCAGTATAGCTTCATCAAGCTGCAAAGGGATCACCCCCGGGATCACCACACTGAAGATAAGTACAACAAAATCACAGTTCCACAATATTAGGTCAAATGTTGAGTTATCGTTATTGAATGGATCAGCTTGTCACTAGAAATGGTATAAATGTGCTATTTCTCATCTTGATTTTTCAGAGTTGAGAAGAAACTTGGAAGTGGTAACTTTGGCACCGCTTATCTTGTGTATGACATGAAAGCCAATAAAAGCAAAGGAGAAGAAGAATGGTAAGGAACAGGATTGATTATAGTTATCTATTGCAGTCAGTGAGAGACAGTGATAACTTTGGCACTGCTTATCTTGTGTATGACATGAAAGCCAAGAAAAGCAAAGGAGAAGAAGAATGGTAAGGAACAGGATTGATTATAATTATCTATTGCAGTCAGTGAGAGACAGTGCTAACTTTGGCACCCCTTATCTTGTGTATGACATGAAAGCCAATAAAAGCAAAGGGGAAGAAGAATGGTAAGGAACAGGATTGATTATAGTTATCTATTGCAGTCAGTGAGAGACAGTGATAACTTTGGCACTGCTTATCTTGTGTATGACATGAAAGCCAAGAAAAGCAAAGGAGAAGAAGAATGGTAAGGAACAGGATTGATTATAATTATCTATTGCAGTCAGTGAGAGACAGTGATAACTTTGGCACCCCTTATCTTGTGTATGACATGAAAGCCAAGAAAAGCAAAGGAGAAGAAGAATGGTAAGGAACAGGATTGATTATAGTTATCTATTGCAGTCAGTGAGAGACAGTGATAACTTTGGCACCGCTTATCTTGTGTATGACATGAAAGCCAATAAAAGCAAAGGAGAAGAAGAATGGTAAGGAACAGGATTGATTATAATTATCTATTGCAGTCAGTGAGAGACAGTGCTAACTTTGGCACCCCTTATCTTGTGTATGACATGAAAGCCAAGAAAAGCAAAGGAGAAGAAGAATGGTAAGGAACAGGATTGATTATAGTTATCTATTGCAGTCAGTGAGAGACAGTGCTAACTTTGGCACCGCTTATCTTGTGTATGACATGAAAGCCAATAAAAGCAAAGGAGAAGAAGAATGGTAAGGAACAGGATTGATAGTTATCTATTGCAGTCAGTGAGAGACAGTGCTAACTTTGGCACCCCTTATCTTGTGTATGACATGAAAGCCAATAAAAGCAAAGGAGAAGAAGAATGGTAAGGAACAGGATTGATTATAGTTATCTATTGCAGTCAGTGAGAGACAGTGCTAACTTTGGCACCCCTTATCTTGTGTATGACATGAAAGCCAATAAAAGCAAAGGAGAAGAAGAATGGTAAGGAACAGGATTGATTATAGTTATCTATTGCAGTCAGTGAGAGACAGTGATAACGTTGGCACCCCTTATCTTGTGTATGACATGAAAGCCAATAAAAGCAAAGGAGAAGAAGAATGGTAAGGAACAGGATTGATTATAGTTATCTATTGCAGTCAGTGAGAGACAGTGATAACTTTGGCACCGCTTATCTTGTGTATGACATGAAAGCCAATAAAAGCAAAGGAGAAGAAGAATGGCAAGGAACAGGATTGATTATAGTTATCTATTGCAGTCAGTGAGAGACAGTGATAACTTTGGCACTGCTTATCTTGTGTATGACATGAAAGCCAAGAAAAGCAAAGGAGAAGAAGAATGGTAAGGAACAGGATTGATTATAGTTATCTATTGCAGTCAGTGAGAGACAGTGATAACTTTGGCACTGCTTATCTTGTGTATGACATGAAAGCCAAGAAAAGCAAAGGAGAAGAAGAATGGTAAGGAACAGGATTGATTATAGTTATCTATTGCAGTCAGTGAGAGACAGTGATAACTTTGGCACCCCTTATCTTGTGTATGACATGAAAGCCAATAAAAGCAAAGGAGAAGAAGAATGGTAAGGAACAGGATTGATTATAGTTATCTATTGCAGTCAGTGAGAGACAGTGATAACTTTGGCACCGCTTATCTTGTGTATGACATGAAAGCCAATAAAAGCAAAGGAGAAGAAGAATGGTAAGGAACAGGATTGATAGTTATCTATTGCAGTCAGTGAGAGACAGTGATAACTTTGGCACCCTTATCTTGTGTATGACATGAAAGCCAAGAAAAGCAAAGGAGAAGAAGAATGGTAAGGAACAGGATTGATTATAGTTATCTATTGCAGTCAGTGAGAGACAGTGATAACTTTGGCACCCCTTATCTTGTGTATGACATGAAAGCCAATAAAAGCAAAGGAGAAGAAGAATGGTAAGGAACAGGATTGATTATAGTTATCTATTGCAGTCAGTGAGAGACAGTGATAACTTTGGCACCGCTTATCTTGTGTATGACATGAAAGCCAATAAAAGCAAAGGAGAAGAAGAATGGTAAGGAACAGGATTGATTATAGTTATCTATTGCAGTCAGTGAGAGACAGTGCTAACTTTGGCACCGCTTATCTTGTGTATGACATGAAAGCCAAGAAAAGCAAAGGAGAAGAAGAATGGTAAGGAACAGGATTGATAGTTATCTATTGCAGTCAGTGAGAGACAGTGCTAACTTTGGCACCCCTTATCTTGTGTATGACATGAAAGCCAATAAAAGCAAAGGAGAAGAAGAATGGTAAGGAACAGGATTGATTATAGTTATCTATTGCAGTCAGTGAGAGACAGTGCTAACTTTGGCACCGCTTATCTTGTGTATGACATGAAAGCCAAGAAAAGCAAAGGAGAAGAAGAATGGTAAGGAACAGGATTGATTATAGTTATCTATTGCAGTCAGTGAGAGACAGTGATAACTTTGGCACCGCTTATCTTGTGTATGACATGAAAGCCAATAAAAGCAAAGGAGAAGAAGAATGGTAAGGAACAGGATTGATTATAGTTATCTATTGCAGTCAGTGAGAGACAGTGCTAACTTTGGCACCGCTTATCTTGTGTATGACATGAAAGCCAAGAAAAGCAAAGGAGAAGAAGAATGGTAAGGAACAGGATTGATTATAGTTATCTATTGCAGTCAGTGAGAGACAGTGCTAACTTTGGCACCGCTTATCTTGTGTATGACATGAAAGCCAAGAAAAGCAAAGGAGAAGAAGAATGGTAAGGAACAGGATTGATTATAGTTATCTATTGCAGTCAGTGAGAGACAGTGCTAACTTTGGCACCGCTTATCTTGTGTATGACATGAAAGCCAAGAAAAGCAAAGGAGAAGAAGAATGGTAAGGAACAGGATTGATAGTTATCTATTGCAGTCAGTGAGAGACAGTGCTAACTTTGGCACCCCTTATCTTGTGTATGACATGAAAGCCAATAAAAGCAAAGGAGAAGAAGAATGGTAAGGAACAGGATTGATTATAATTATCTATTGCAGTCAGTGAGAGACAGTGCTAACTTTGGCACCCCTTATCTTGTGTATGACATGAAAGCCAATAAAAGCAAAGGAGAAGAAGAATGGTAAGGAACAGGATTGATTATAGTTATCTATTGCAGTCAGTGAGAGACAGTGCTAACTTTGGCACCGCTTATCTTGTGTATGACATGAAAGCCAATAAAAGCAAAGGAGAAGAAGAATGGTAAGGAACAGGATTGATTATAGTTATCTATTGCAGTCAGTGAGAGACAGTGCTAACTTTGGCACCCCTTATCTTGTGTATGACATGAAAGCCAATAAAAGCAAAGGAGAAGAAGAATGGTAAGGAACAGGATTGATTATAATTATCTATTGCAGTCAGTGAGAGACAGTGCTAACTTTGGCACCGCTTATCTTGTGTATGACATGAAAGCCAATAAAAGCAAAGGAGAAGAAGAATGGTAAGGAACAGGATTGATTATAGTTATCTATTGCAGTCAGTGAGAGACAGTGATAACTTTGGCACCGCTTATCTTGTGTATGACATGAAAGCCAAGAAAAGCAAAGGAGAAGAAGAATGGTAAGGAACAGGATTGATTATAATTATCTATTGCAGTCAGTGAGAGACAGTGCTAACTTTGGCACCGCTTATCTTGTGTATGACATGAAAGCCAATAAAAGCAAAGGAGAAGAAGAATGGTAAGGAACAGGATTGATTATAGTTATCTATTGCAGTCAGTGAGAGACAGTGATAACTTTGGCACCCCTTATCTTGTGTATGACATGAAAGCCAATAAAAGCAAAGGAGAAGAAGAATGGTAAGGAACAGGATTGATTATAGTTATCTATTGCAGTCAGTGAGAGACAGTGCTAACTTTGGCACCGCTTATCTTGTGTATGACATGAAAGCCAATAAAAGCAAAGGAGAAGAAGAATGGTAAGGAACAGGATTGATTATAGTTATCTATTGCAGTCAGTGAGAGACAGTGGTAACTTTGGCACCGCTTATCTTGTGTATGACATGAAAGCCAAGAAAAGCAAAGGAGAAGAAGAATGGTAAGGAACAGGATTGATAGTTATCTATTGCAGTCAGTGAGAGACAGTGCTAACTTTGGCACCGCTTATCTTGTGTATGACATGAAAGCCAATAAAAGCAAAGGAGAAGAAGAATGGTAAGGAACAGGATTGATTATAGTTATCTATTGCAGTCAGTGAGAGACAGTGCTAACTTTGGCACCCCTTATCTTGTGTATGACATGAAAGCCAATAAAAGCAAAGGAGAAGAAGAATGGTAAGGAACAGGATTGATTATAGTTATCTATTGCAGTCAGTGAGAGACAGTGCTAACTTTGGCACCGCTTATCTTGTGTATGACATGAAAGCCAAGAAAAGCAAAGGAGAAGAAGAATGGTAAGGAACAGGATTGATTATAGTTATCTATTGCAGTCAGTGAGAGACAGTGATAACTTTGGCACTGCTTATCTTGTGTATGACATGAAATCCAATAAAAGCAAAGGGGAAGAAGAATTTTTGTTTTTACTATCCTCTCTACTTAGAGATAGATAAAACATTGGACCTGCCTGTCGCTATCATAGGTAGAGGATAGGCAAAATAAAAATTCCTATCGTTTATTCTCATTCTTAGTCAGTTAAATATTATTTTAATAACTGTAAACTATTTTTAAAGCAAAAATTAAGTTACCGTCATAAAAACTCCCCTTTTCTAAAATGAACAAAACTTGTTTACAACTTCACATCTTTTGTTACGCTGTACTGCTAGCGCGTGCGCAGTATTCCGCTCTGCGTCTCACGCATACAACGCGATACATACGCAGCACCTCTATGAGCGTGTTACACGTTATCAACACTCATGATGACGTGGGATCGTCTACAGCCTGATAGACGACACCCAAAATCATGCGATTGTCCAATCAGATTAAGTGTCTACTAATAGACCACTCCCACTGACTAAGAATGTGTGATAGACAACAGGCAGGTTCAATATTTTGAGTAGTGGACGACCTGAACTTTGAATTGATAATCAGTTCTTTTGCCAGTGTTCAAATTCCAGTGGTTTGAGCAAGGCGGTGTTGCCAGTTGCAGCTGTGTCATATTGTTTAATATTACACGGTGAGGGACCAATGAAATTTAATAAAGATTCTGAAGTGTTGTAGCTCATCTGCAATATTAAAACCTCAATTTTCTGATGAAAAAAGTGTGGATGGATATACCTTGGAGAGAAAAACATAAAAAGATACATAATTATCTATGAAGAGGTTTATTGTTTGTTTGTTTTGAATTATTTTTAGGAAAGTACTTAAAGAAATCTCCTGTGGTGATCTAGCTCCAGATGAAACTGTTGATGCAATGCATGAAGCCAAACTCTTATCTAAACTCCACCATCCCAACATTGTCCGATTTCATGATAGTTTTCTAGATGGGGAATTCTTCTGTATTATCACTGAATATTGTGAGGTAAGACTCTTATGAATTGGTATGAATTTCAGCTTGTATCAACACACCCACCATGTGAATATGTACTGAAACCTTCAATCTTCAGCTGGGTTGTGATGCAAATGACCTTGAGTACTGGTAACTTCCATTTATAGATTACAGTCAATAGGAATGTCCTTTATGATTCTATCCCAGCTGTGAGAAAGTTTTGCCTGGACGCCTCCCTCCACCGCGATTGCTCAGCCTTCACCCAGATCACTCATACCATCAATGCTCGCTATCTCAAGTTCCGACATCCTTGGTGTTAAAATGATGTCCATTAAGTTATCAACCTCCCATCTTACTTGAATCATTTCTTTACAAAGGAGTGTTCTTCCCACATGCTTGAATTTGTCATTAATTGGCATAATTTGTTTTCTCTATTTCAGGGCGGTGATTTAGATGACAAGATCACAGCATGGAAAAAAGCAGGCAAATCATTTGATACCAGTGTCATAATGGACTGGTTTGTACAGCTAGTATTAGCAGTACAACATATGCATAAAAGGTATGACCAATGAGTTAAAAGGGAGAATGCAAATCATTTGATACCAGTGTCATAATGGACTGGTTTGTACAGCTTGTATTAGCAGTACAACATATGCATAAAAGGTATGACCAATGAGTTAAAAGGGAGAATGCAAATCATTTGATACCAGTGTCATAATGCACTGGTTTGTACAGCTAGTATTAGCAGTGCAACATATGCATAAAAGGTATGACCAATGAGTTACAAGGGAGAATGCAAATCATTTGATACCAGTGTCATAATGGACTGGTTTGTACAGCTTGTATTAGCAGTACAACATATGCACAAAAGGTATGACCAATGAGTTAAAAGGGAGAATGCAAATCATTTGATACCAGTGTCATAATGGACTGGTTTGTACAGCTAGTATTAGCAGTGCAACATATGCATAAAAGGTATGACCAATGAATTAAAAGGGAGAATGCAAATCATTTGATACCAGTGTCATAATGCACTGGTTTGTACAGCTTGTATTAGCAGTACAACATATGCATAAAAGGTATGACCAATGAATTAAAAGGGAGAATGCAAATCATTTGATACCAGTGTCATAATGGACTGGTTTGTACAGCTAGTATTAGCAGTACAACATATGCATAAAAGGTATGACCAATGAGTTAAAAGGGAGAATACAAATCATTTGATACCAGTGTCATAATGGACTGGTTTGTACAGCTAGTATTAGCAGTACAACATATGCATAAAAGGTATGACCAATGAATTAAAAGGGAGAATGCAAATCATTTGATACCAGTGTCATAATGGACTGGTTTGTACAGCTTGTATTAGCAGTACAACATATGCATAAAAGGTATGACCAATGAATTAAAAGGGAGAATGCAAATCATTTGATACCAGTGTCATAATGGACTGGTTTGTACAGCTTGTATTAGCAGTACAACATATGCACAAAAGGTATGACCAATGAGTTAAAAGGAGAATGCAAATCATTTGATACCAGTGTCATAATGGACTGGTTTGTACAGCTAGTATTAGCAGTACAACATATGCATAAAAGGTATGACCAATGAATTAAAAGGGAGAATGCAAATCATTTGATACCAGTGTCATAATGGACTGGTTTGTACAGCTTGTATTAGCAGTACAACATATGCATAAAAGGTATGACCAATGAGTTAAAAGGGAGAATGCAAATCATTTGATACCAGTGTCATAATGGACTGGTTTGTACAGCTTGTATTAGCAGTACAACATATGCACAAAAGGTATGACCAATGAGTTAAAAGGGAGAATGCAAATCATTTGATACCAGTGTCATAATGGACTGGTTTGTACAGCTTGTATTAGCAGTACAACATATGCATAAAAGGTATGACCAATGAGTTAAAAGGGAGAATGCAAATCATTTGATACCAGTGTCATAATGGACTGGTTTGTACAGCTAGTATTAGCAGTACAACATATGCACAAAAGGTATGACCAATGAATTAAAAGGGAGAATGCAAATCATTTGATACCAGTGTCATAATGGACTGGTTTGTACAGCTTGTATTAGCAGTACAACATATGCATAAAAGGTATGACCAATGAGTTAAAAGGGAGAATGCAAATCATTTGATACCAGTGTCATAATGGACTGGTTTGTACAGCTTGTATTAGCAGTACAACATATGCATAAAAGGTATGACCAATGAGTTAAAAGGAGAATGCAAATCATTTGATACCAGTGTCATAATGCACTGGTTTGTACAGCTAGTATTAGCAGTGCAACATATGCATAAAAGGTATGACCAATGAGTTAAAAGGGAGAATGCAAATCATTTGATACCAGTGTCATAATGGACTGGTTTGTACAGCTTGTATTAGCAGTACAACATATGCATAAAAGGTATGACCAATGAGTTAAAAGGGAGAATGCAAATCATTTGATACCAGTGTCATAATGCACTGGTTTGTACAGCTAGTATTAGCAGTGCAACATATGCATAAAAGGTATGACCAATGAATTAAAAGGGAGAATGCAAATCATTTGATACCAGTGTCATAATGGACTGGTTTGTACAGCTTGTATTAGCAGTACAACATATGCATAAAAGGTATGACCAATGAGTTAAAAGGAGAATGCAAATCATTTGATACCAGTGTCATAATGCACTGGTTTGTACAGCTAGTATTAGCAGTGCAACATATGCATAAAAGGTATGACCAATGAATTAAAAGGGAGAATGCAAATCATTTGATACCAGTGTCATAATGGACTGGTTTGTACAGCTTGTATTAGCAGTACAACATATGCATAAAAGGTATGACCAATGAGTTAAAAGGGAGAATGCAAATCATTTGATACCAGTGTCATAATGGACTGGTTTGTACAGCTTGTATTAGCAGTGCAACATATGCATAAAAGGTATGACCAATGAATTAAAAGGGAGAATGCAAATCATTTGATACCAGTGTCATAATGGACTGGTTTGTACAGCTTGTATTAGCAGTACAACATATGCATAAAAGGTATGACCAATGAGTTAAAAGGGAGAATGCAAATCATTTGATACCAGTGTCATAATGGACTGGTTTGTACAGCTTGTATTAGCAGTGCAACATATGCATAAAAGGTATGACCAATGAATTAAAAGGGAGAATGCAAATCATTTGATACCAGTGTCATAATGGACTGGTTTGTACAGCTTGTATTAGCAGTACAACATATGCACAAAAGGTATGACCAATGAGTTAAAAGGGAGAATGCAAATCATTTGATACCAGTGTCATAATGGACTGGTTTGTACAGCTAGTATTAGCAGTGCAACATATGCACAAAAGGTATGACCAATGAATTAAAAGGGAGAATGCAAATCATTTGATACCAGTGTCATAATGCACTGGTTTGTACAGCTAGTATTAGCAGTACAACATATGCATAAAAGGTATGACCAATGAGTTAAAAGGAGAATGTACATCATTTGATACTATATACTGGGAATTTCGATTGAATGAACACAGCTGCACAACAGCATGACAATCATCTGCGTACACTGTGTGATGAATGCTTGCGTGTGCATGACGCGGAAGTGAATCCGACCATGCCAATTTATTTGTGATTGGTTAGTATTTTCCAAGGTCATGCATTTGTGTTGTATTTTGAAATATGCACAGATACGATCAGGGTCGGATCACATACAGCTGTTTGCAGCTGTCATTATGGGCTGTTAGTACAGCTAGTATTAGCAGTACAACATATGTATAAAAGGTATGACCAATGAATTAAAAGGGAGAATACTCATCATTCGATACCAGTATCATTATGCATAAAAGGTACGAGCAATGAATTAAAGGGGAGAATGTACATCATTTGACACCAGTGTCATTAGGACTGCTTTGTGCAACTAGTAATAGCAGTACAATATATGCATAAAAGGTATGACCAATGAATTAAAGGGAAGAATGCACATCATTTGATACCAGTATCACTATCGACTGGATTGTCGAGGTAGTATATTCTGATGTGTATACATGTTTTTTGCATTAATTTTGTGTGTCATCAAGATGCTTGGAAATCATTCTGCACCCTAACATTTCCTTCCAGCTTGTGTGGCTGAATTGGCTTTTAAAATTAGGGTGGTCACATGAAAATTTCAAACCCACCCCTGGAATTACTTTTTCTGTCAGGATTGTTCCTGCTGCAAAATGATTTAAAAAACCTCTTGAATCAACTCAATCGGACAATCCGTTGCGAAGATACAGTCTTTTAAAGATTCACAAAATTGGCCATTTTTACCCCATTTTTAGGAAAATCCTGATTTTGTCATAAATTTGCATATTCACAGAGCGATAATTGTGGGAATAAAGCCAAAGAAGGCACGAGATGTATTGTTTTTGTTTATTTAATGTTCATTTATGCAAATATTAAAAATCCAGGGTCATAATTGCTATATTTGCTTCTTTACAACATTTTTAAAATGGCTGAAATCACAAAAATAACTCTTTTGCCAGGACTTTTAAGGTAAATATATGTGATTTTCACCATTGAGGGCGCTATTATGTGCCAATTATGACCTTCAAAGGCCTGTATTTTCTAAACCACACACCCAAATTGTCTGATTTTTGCACAGGATTTTGCTCTGAGGGTCTAGATTGTAAAACTGAATATAGCATAATTGTACATCTTTAGGAAAATAGTTTTATTTGATGACAAAAAATTATTTTGTGCGTAACTATTTTAAGAATAACCGTACAAAAATGCTATATTCACCTTCATTACGAGCAGAATATTTTCTATCTAATTAGGTAGTTGGGTTTGCACAGAAGTTACTAGGAGACAAATTATATGGAATTCAAAATGCCCAAAAGTTTTCCAACTGCTGCAGAATCTGTTACATTTTCACCATACATTTGTGTATGTAGGCAGGGTACACACAATAGCTAGCATTGTGGCCACCCTATTAAAATGAAATGTACACTGATAAAATATGATTCATAGTTTTCATACTTGTTCACTTTTATCTTATATTTATATTCTAGCATTCAAATCACATCACATTTTCTATCTTGTTCCTTTTGATAAAACATAACATAATCTCTATATAATGAACGAACTAATAAACTACACCACTTAAGTAACAGGTGCAAGGATTTTCTAAACCATGACATGCCCCTTGAGACAAACTCGAGTGATGCAGGCTTTTTCCTGATATTAACATAAAGGTAACCATTATGGGTTGAACAAATATTACATACATGTACCAATTTGATTTCCAGGAGAGTTCTGCATAGAGACCTGAAGACTCGTAACATCTTCTTGAAGAGAAACATGATCAAAATTGGTGATTTTGGGATCTCACGTGTGCTGATGGGGACTACGGATATGGCTAGTACTTTCACTGGGACACCATACTATATGAGTCCTGAAGTACTCAAGCATGAAGGCTATAACTCAAAATCAGATGTGTGGTGAGTACTATATGAGTCCTGAAGTACTCAAGCATGAAGGCTATAACTCAAAATCAGATGTGTGGTGAGTACTATATGAGTCCTGAAGTACTCAAGCATGAAGGCTATAACTCAAAATCAGATGTGTGGTGAGTACTATATGAGTCCTGAAGTACTCAAGCATGAAGGCTATAACTCAAAATCAGATGTGTGGTGAGTACTATATGAGTCCTGAAGTACTCAAGCATGAAGGCTATAACTCTAAATCAGATGTGTGGTGAGTACTATATGAGTCCTGAAGTACTCAAGCATGAAGGCTATAACTCAAAATCAGATGTGTGGTGAGTACTATATGAGTCCTGAAGTACTCAAGCATGAAGGCTATAACTCAAAATCAGATGTGTGGTGAGTACTATATGAGTCCTGAAGTACTCAAGCATGAAGGCTATAACTCAAAATCAGATGTGTGGTGAGTACTATATGAGTCCTGAAGTACTCAAGCATGAAGGCTATAACTCTAAATCAGATGTGTGGTGAGTACTATATGAGTCCTGAAGTACTCAAGCATGAAGGCTATAACTCAAAATCAGATGTGTGGTGAGTACTATATGAGTCCTGAAGTACTCAAGCATGAAGGCTATAACTCAAAATCTGATGTGTGGTGAGTAAACTGAAACGGACACCATACTATATGAGTCCTGAAGTACTCAAGCATGAAGGCTATAACTCAAAATCAGATGTGTGGTGAGTACTATATGAGTCCTGAAGTACTCAAGCATGAAGGCTATAACTCAAAATCTGATGTGTGGTGAGTAAACTGAAACGGACACCATACTATATGAGTCCTGAAGTACTCAAGCATGAAGGCTATAACTCAAAATCATATGTGTGGTGAGTACTATATGAGTCCTGAAGTACTCAAGCATGAAGGCTATAACTCTAAATCAGATGTGTGGTGAGTTTAACACTGGGACACCATACTATATGAGTCCTGAAGTACTCAAGCATGAAGGCTATAACTCAAAATCAGATGTGTGGTGAGTACTATATGAGTCCTGAAGTACTCAAGCATGAAGGCTATAACTCAAAATCTGATGTGTGGTGAGTAAACTGAAACGGACACCATACTATATGAGTCCTGAAGTACTCAAGCATGAAGGCTATAACTCAAAATCAGATGTGTGGTGAGTACTATATGAGTCCTGAAGTACTCAAGCATGAAGGCTATAACTCTAAATCAGATGTGTGGTGAGTTTAACACTGGGACACCATACTATATGAGTCCTGAAGTACTCAAGCATGAAGGCTATAACTCAAAATCAGATGTGTGGTGAGTACTATATGAGTCCTGAAGTACTCAAGCATGAAGGCTATAACTCAAAATCAGATGTGTGGTGAGTAAACTGAAACGGACACCATACTATATGAGTCCTGAAGTACTCAAGCATGAAGGCTATAACTCAAAATCAGATGTGTGGTGAGTACTATATGAGGTATGAAGTACTCAAGCATGAAGGCTATAACTCAAAATCAGATGTGTGGTGAGTAAACTGAAACGGACACCATACTATATGAGTCCTGAAGTACTCAAGCATGAAGGCTATAACTCAAAATCAGATGTGTGGTGAGTACTATATGAGTCCTGAAGTACTCAAGCATGAAGGCTATAACTCAAAATCTGATGTGTGGTGAGTAAACTGAAACGGACACCATACTATATGAGTCCTGAAGTACTCAAGCATGAAGGCTATAACTCAAAATCAGATGTGTGGTGAGTACTATATGAGCCCTGAAGTACTCAAGCATGAAGGCTATAACTCAAAATCTGATGTGTGGTGAGTAAACTGAAACGGACACCATACTATATGAGTCCTGAAGTACTCAAGCATGAAGGCTATAATTCAAAATCTGATGTGTGGTGAGTACTATATGAGTCCTGAAGTACTCAAACATGAAGGCTATAACTCAAAATCTGATGTGTGGTGAGTTTAACCTGGGACACCATACTATATGAGTCCTGAAGTACTCAAACATGAAGGCTATAACTCAAAATCAGATGTGTGGTGAGTTTAACATGAAACTCATATACCAGGACAGGGTTCCCGCTACACCGAGTTTTGGGGTCTTTTAGCACAGTCAGTTGGACCCCATAATATGTGGACCAAGCAGGAATCCTGCACCAGGGATGAGTACCCTTTTAAAACTAAAAGATTCTCTTATTATAATAATATAATATTCAATGTATATTCAAAGTCGTTTTCTCTGTGGTCTGCATTGAGGTATGAGCATGTCATCACAGCCTGCTAATATTTGACAGGTGTGTCGAGTATTCAGTAGCAACAAATCACATAATTATCCATTGCAGATGTATACATGTTACCATACATGCAGTAATGTTGTATATTTGAGTCCGAAAAGTGATAGAAAAACTATAATTTGTTAGGGCGTTGGGAAAATTTGCAGATTAAAGTCCTTTTTGTTTGTTTGTTTGCAAATATTTTAATATTATTTACATTATTATGTGTAGGTTTTTAGGGAGGCATATCCTGCATAGAACACAGCCCAAACATTGAAGTGTGTATAACTATAATTTGGATTCAACCATTGAGAAGAAAAGGACCTCAATGGAAAATGATTCCAATGGAAATAAGTCTCTATTATTAGATTCTTGTTGGGCTATCTTTGGTACTCTTTGGAATTGAATATTCTCATTTTTGCCATTTTTATATACTGGTGCTAACACTTTGTATTCATCAGTACTTTATGTCTTTTAATATGTGCAATCTGATTTGAAATGTGTGCAATGTAATTTTTTTTATGTTTGAGTGCTGAATAAATATGCAATAAAATGTTTTAAGGCTATTAGATGGTAAATATGAACTCAGACTTTAGTACATGAAAAACTGTCTGGCGGTGAACAAACCTTGCTTTTTCTCTAAAATTCTTGTAATTATTCTTTTGCAGGTCCATCGCATGTATACTCTATGAGTTGTGTGCTTTACAACATGCTTTTGAAGGACAGTCGCTGATGGGTGTTATGTACAAGATAGTTGAAGGGAAGACACCAGAAATTCCTTCACAATACGACAGGAGTATACAAGAAATACTGAATGTGTAAGTATAACATGAAACATGATGCTATTATAGTCTGTATGCCTTCCTCAATTCAGTAATTTAGATATTGTTTTTTATTATATCTCTAAATCTAATGAAGAGAAGTATATATAAAGGTATACATTTTTAGAATGGAAATGATGCAAGGAATCCAACTAGCATAACAGATGCATGTAACAGGTTTTGAGAAAATCCCAAAGTTTGATTTGATTTTACTGACTCGAGGAAGGTATACAGACTATAGCGATGGTATATGCTTTTGACTGAGCAGTCTGGGGGAAGAGTCCCAAATAGTGCAGGAGACTTAAGTATTAAACTTGCAAAATGAAAGATAATAGACTGAGTTTTGGAGTGCTTTCATACAATGTTTTGAAAGAAGATCATCTGCAAGCTGTGGAGCTCTCTGAATTGTGATGCAAACTGGCACCAACAGAGATAGCATCTCTTGTGTTTATGTGCTGCCCTTCATCTAATAGCTACCACTGATGTCTAGCATGGAGCGAAATTCAATACTCTGATTATCAGTTATCAATAGGCCTGTGTTCAGGCTCCCTCTCTCCCAGCCTCATCATGGGGATCACATGTTGTGTCTCAAGTACTGTTTCCTATCAATAAATTGTGGAAACATGTTTTTGTTCACTTTATTTGTTGCAGAATGTTAGAAAGAGACCCTTCCAAAAGACCATCAGCAGCTGAGGTGACTAAACTTCCATATGTAGCTAGACACATAGAGGTAAGTAGACTAGTGAGACAATTGAGTGATTTGTTGGTGTTACAACATGGCAAGTATGACTCAATTGCAAGAATCATGTGTTTTGTCATCACAATCATCTAAATGTACAAGGGGTCAATCTCAAAACAGCTTGGTTGTTCCAATATGGAAAACCTCTTCTGGAAAGAAAACTTTCCTTTACAGATCTTCAGTTGCTTGGAACAAGCTTCCTCCCAATCTTCGTATCAATTTTAATTCAATGAGTTTGGGTGAATTCAAAAATGCAATTGGTCTGTAAGTTAAATTGTATAATAATTTGAGCTCAACAATGCTGCATTTTGTTTTGTATCATGTTTGGTTCTTTCATTCTGTATAATATATATTTCTATCTTGTTATTATCATGTCCATGTATATAGAATTATAATCAGGTCTTCCAGGGAGACCAGTACATTTGTATTGATGGAATTTCCTGAATAAATAACGAATAAATAAAACACATTCTGGACTCATATGTGACCATCCACCCCGGGCATCCACCACAGACCAGGTGTAAAGTTGCCAGGGTCTATTCAGAGATTTGGCTCAATAAACTGACATGACATGCCAGGTTTTAGCTTACTTACGATGTTTACATGCTATGGCATGGAAATGTTCTGCATTTACGCCCATCTTTCTTTGAAAAAAGGGAGGGGATGTTTAATAAAAGGGGAGTGTTTAATAGAGTAAATACAGTCAGTATATGTCAATGAAACATTTGAGTTCAGGTCGGTAGAAATTGACTAGGGCCTATAGATTTTCAGTGTTTTACCGATAGAATGGCACTGAAAGCAGCATTGGTATGTGCAAAACACAATAACGGCCAGAACGCCCAAGTTGCGGTGATTGACATGTCTAAGATATGACCACCATGAACAATTCCTGCTTTCCACTTAGTCCAAGGTGAATGTGTTGTCATGGAAATTACAAAATAGTTCCAAAACTGTGACCCATTCTGACAAAACCAGGAACAAGTTGCATTTGTGACATTTCATGATTAAAATAAAAATGTACACACACTTGTCTTTAATATTCCATGTAGGACAATATTGTCAACAAACTTTTCAACTTTTGTAATTCTTGTTCTTTTGTTTAGAAAATGAGAAATAAAATAGCTGAATTCAAGGAGCAAGTAAAAGATGAAGATTCAATGCAGGTGACACGAGACACAGAAGAACTTGCCACCATCTTACGAGAGAAAACCCATCTTGAAGATCTGCAAAATGAGTCCATGAAGAGGAAAGATCTCCGGGAGCCACAGCAAGTTGGTCACCATGGAGATGGTAACCATGGTAATCAAGTGCAGCAGTTGAGGCAGCAGGAAGATCCATATACGCATCTTACACCAAGAGAACGGATGAGGTTAAGAAAAATGCAAGAAGCAGATAGGAAGGCACAAGAGCTCAGGTATGTCAAATTGTGTATCCATGTCTGCAGAACTCAGGTATGTCAAATTGTGTATCCATGTCTGCAGAACTCAGGTATGTCAAATTGTGTATCCATGTCTGCAGAACTCAGGTATGTCAAATTGTGTATCCATGTCTGCAGAACTCAGGTATGTCAAATTGTGTATCCATGTCTGCAGAACTCAGGTATGTCAAAATGCGTACGTGTTTGCCGAAACAAACGAGGACACACACAAGATTTTTCACCCTAAACGGTGGACCTACTTCCAACCGAGGACTGTCCTCGGTCTCAAACTGCTGCAAAAGACCTCAAATGCATGCTAGATGCTTTAAACGCTATTTGCCTGAAACCGAGGACCACACGTGTAAAAACTACCGTCCGCAGGGTGATGCCTAAAATTCCGTTTCGTATTATACACACAAAAAATCCGCCATTTTAGTCCACGGTTAGGCGATGAAAACATCATACACACGTCCTCGGTTAGATAGCAAAACACAATGTCCACGTTTGGAGGCAAACACAGACAGGGGTGTGTATCCATGTCTGCAGAACTCAGGTATGTCAAAATGTGTATCCATGTCTGCAGAACTCAGGTATGTCAAATTGTGTATCCATGTCTGCAGAACTCAGGTATGTCAAATTGTGTATCCATGTCTGCAGAACTCAGGTATGTCAAATTGTGTATCCATGTCTGCAGAACTCAGGTATGTCAAAATGTGTATCCATGTCTGCAGAACTCAGGTATGTCAAAATGTGTATCCATGTCTGCAGAACTCAGGTATGTCAAAATGTGTATCCATGTCTGCAGAACTCAGGTATGTCAAAATGTGTATCCATGTCTGCAGAACTCAGGTATGTCAAAATGTGTATCCATGTCTGCAGAACTCAGGTATGTCAAAATGTGTATCCAAATGTGGACATTGTGTATTGGACATCCATGTCTGCAGAACTCAGGTATGTCAAAATGTGTATCCATGTCTGCAGAACTCAGGTATGTCAAAATGTGTATCCATTTCTGCAGAACTCAGGTATGTCAAATTGTGTATCCATGTCTGCAGAACTCAGGTATGTCAAATTGTGTATCCATGTCTGCAGAACTCAGGTATGTCAAATTGTGTATCCATGTCTGCAGAACTCAGGTATGTCAAATTGTGTATCCATGTCTGCAGAACTCAGGTATGTCAAATTGTGTATCCATGTCTGCAGAACTCAGGTATGTCAAATTGTGTATCCATGTCTGCAGAACTCAGGTATGTCAAAATGTGTATCCATGTCTGCAGAACTCAGGTATGTCAAATTGTGTATCCATGTCTGCAGAACTCAGGTATGTCAAATTGTGTATCCATGTCTGCAGAACTCAGGTATGTCAAATTGTGTATCCATGTCTGCAGAACTCAGGTATGTCAAAATGTGTATCCATGTCTGCAGAACTCAGGTATGTCAAAATGTGTATCCATGTCTGCAGAACTCAGGAATGTCAAAATGTGTATCCATTTCTGCAGCTTCTGTCTAGATGATTGGAATGCATCAGTTTTCACTTCCAGTTTTCATTACAGTAGTGTTGGGCTATGATTATACAGTGAAATTTCAGATAGCTTAGGGTAATAGCTTGCTTATTTTATGCAAGTTCTACTGAGCTATTTGATACAATAGTATATATATAATTTTAAAAAACCTAAAGATGGAGTTGATATCGAGTAAAGCAGTCACGGGGTGGATGGGTAGTTCCTTGTCATTTTCGGCATCTGAGAATTTTGGTCATATTTGGAATTTGTATAATATACACTACATAATCATTTTGATTGGCTTTTGTACAGTTTGTGTTGAAAGAAACAGTTGATGTCTTAAAATTGTGCATATTTGGGTTAAGTGTGGCAATGGCAGGTCTTTGCCCTTTTACAGCCCCTTCAAGACCATTTATTATGTGTTTCAACTCAAGTGACTCCGTGTGCATATTTTCCTGGGTAGGATTAGGCGTATGGAGGGGCATGAACACTGGCACTGCACCCTGTTATACTGATTTTTCAAAGTGAAATGTTAGTACCTATTTCAAGGCATCCTAAGGTCCAGGGAAATTAATGAGGTGTGACTGGATCTGGAATAGATAATAGTTGATCAAATGTTGTGAAATTTTGTAGAATTAGTAGAGTACATGATTGTAATAGAATACTGAGATAACGTCGTTATCCTGATTTGTAATAGAGTGCTTAGATAACATCAACCTTTACCTTATTATTATTTTGCAGTATGCATGCCAGAAGCAACCTTGTTGAGAATGTGATGAGAAAAGAAACACTAAAAGGCACCATGGGAACTTTAAAGACACCTGCCTGGCAAGGTGGCGCAGGAGCGGTAAGGATTTGTTATATTATTTGGGATATGAAACTCTTGGACATAATGATGGTATTGTTGCAAAAAATGAAATGGAATGTGTAGAGCACAATGAGGGTCAGTGGCATGGATTTCTTTTTGACATTAGGGGGAGGATGGGGTTGGAAAAAATTTATTGATGTATAGTGAATCCAGCACCTTTTGGCGACAGAATAAGTTTATGGTACAAATGCGTGTGAACAATTTTGACACATTGCAGCTAAAATGGTGAAATGTGGTGCAAAAGTGGAACAAGTTAGCATGAAACAAGCAAAAATGTGCACTTTTTAGGCTAAAATGTCAAAATATGAGAGTGTCAACATCCCCCCTCCGGATTTACGCCTATGATGGGAAACAGCACTTGAGCATGAAGCTCCTAAATTGTTTACAAAGTTGTATGTGAGGGCTGTAAAAGCTATTGTATCACTCGAAAATGAATTTGCAGTAAATTGAACCTGGGCCACAGTGGTAAGAGGTGAGTGCTTCAACCACTACACCATTCTGTCCTCTCTAGTATACTTTGCAGAAAAGGTGTAAGGATTTATGCAGTGCAGAGATGCCAACCCTCCCTGATTATCAGGGGGGCTCCCTGCATTTAATGAATTTTGTGTGCGTTCCTACAAACAAAATTTGATAACCTCCCTGATTCTGGAAGGTTTTGCACCCATTAGGTTGCATGTAATTCTGAAAACCTCCCTGATTTCTGTGTGAAACATCCCTGAGGCCAAAAAAAATTTGTATGCTTGTCTTCTTCCAACTGACACTAGTCTGGAAAATCTGGATAAAAAATGTTTTTTGGTTTGTTTTTGTTTTACTGTACAAATTAATACTGACCCTAATCCAGAAAAAGTTTTTGTTTCTTTCAACATTTTTGACATCCTGAAAAGTTTTTTTTACAGTTTCCACTCACTTCTTAACTGTTTTAAAATGTGAATGAATGAAGTGGTATACAGAGTATTTGGGCTATTTATTAATCTAATAAAGGCATACAGTCATGTTTTGGTTATGAGCATTTTAAGAAACATTTACAACAAAAAAAATCCCGACTGACCGACCCAATTCTTAAAAAGTTGTGGAGGACAAGCAAACTATCATTTTTTGGCCTGATTGCTGAAAAGTAAATGTTGGCATCTCTGGCAGTGGTGTATTACGCTGTGGACCACCGTTCAGAAAACCTACTTAAATTAAAGTGTATGGCCCATTTCACACCAAAATTTGCCTTGATTATGTGGGCCAAGTAGTATACATTTTTAATTTATGTCGGTAAATAACTTGATTTTTGAGCGTTAAATAACTATGAGTAACTATGATGTCATCAACATAACAGTAATATTCATGAGGAGTAATTATTGCTCCCTCAAGAAAGAAATTGTTAACAAATGGTTGGATTGGCATCACACGACCTTCTAGTAACTGTATCTACAAATTTGTGAAAGTTACTTGTAAATTTTTACCGGAAACAAGCTTTTTCTATTGGTTACTGACCAGCTCATTAGCGCGGTTCATCAGACATCTTTACCGCAAGATTACTGCCCTCTGTTGTTGACAGGGCTTTGAACTCTTATCAAGGCGATATAAGAAGTGTAGGGCCGTGCCTAGTATTGATCTAATTTTTGGTTTTCTAGCCTACTCATGAGTTGGACCGAAAAATCTTACCATTTCCGATGTTGATTAAGATACTTCTTGCATCCATCCCCGAGATGCCGAAAAACCAAAACCATTTATCCCTCCATAAATAACAAATCTGACATACTCATGAGTTGATCATGAACTACTCTTGTTTCAGATTCCACCATGGGCACGCAGCAATCCCGAGGTATACAACGATCCTGCTTTCCATGCTCGCTCCTCCAAATGCACCAGCTACGTATTCGTATGAAGATTACCATGAGATGTCAGGAACTGGATACTATGAAAGGGAAGACATTGGGACAGTACATGAAGGTAAGGTGACCTATCTCTGCACTTGTAGCTTATAATGCATGAGGGTCAGGGTGAGACATTGGGACAGTACATGAAGGTAAGGTGACCTATCTCTGCACTTGTAGCTTATAATGCATGAGGGTCAGGGTGAGACATTGGGACAGTACATGAAGGTAAGGTGACCCATCTCTGCTCTTGTAGCTTATAATGCATGAGGGTCAGGGTGAGGCATTGGGACAGTACATGAAGGTAAGGTGACCCATCTGTGCACTTGTAGCTTATACAGCATGGGGTCAGGGTGAGACATTGGGACAGTACATGAAGGTAAGGTGACCCATCTCTGCACTTGTAGCTTATACAGCATGGGGGTCAGGGTGAGACATTGGGACAGTACATGAAGGTAAGGTAACCCATCTCTGCACTTGTAGCTTATACAGCATGGGGGTCAGGGTGAGACATTGGGACAGTACATGAAGGTAAGGTGTCTGCACTTGTAGCTTATACAGCATGGGGGTCAGGGTGAGACATTGGGACAGTACATGAAGGTAAGGTGACCTATCTCTGCACTTGTAGCTTATACAGCATGGGGGTCACGGTGAGGCATTGGGACAGTACATGAAGGTAAGGTGACCTATCTCTGCACTCATACAGCATGGGGGTCAGGGTGAGGTATTGGGACAGTACATGAAGGTAAGGTGACCTATCTCTGCACTTATACAGCATGGGGTCAGGGTGAGACATTGGGACAGTACATGAAGGTAAGGTGACCTATCTCTGCACTTGTAGCTTATACAGCATGGGGGTCAGGGTGAGGCATTGGGACAGTACATGAAGGTAAGGTGACCCATCTCTGCACTCATACAGCATGGGGTCAGGGTGAGACATTGGGACAGTACATGAAGGTAAGGTGACCTATCTCTGCACTTATACAGCATGGGGTCAGGGTGAGACATTGGGACAGTACATGAAGGTAAGGTGACCTATCTCTGCACTTGTAGCTTATACAGCATGGGGGTCAGGGTGAGGCATTGGGACAGTACATGAAGGTAAGGTGACCTATCTCTGCACGTATACAGCATGGGGGTCAGGGTGAGGTATTGGGACAGTACATGAAGGTAAGGTGACCTATCTCTGCACTTATACAGCATGGGGTCAGGGTGAGACATTGGGACAGTACATGAAGGTAAGGTGACCTATCTCTGCACTTGTAGCTTATACAGCATGGGGTCAGGGTGAGACATTGGGACAGTACATGAAGGTAAGGTGACCTATCTCTGCACTTGTAGCTTATACAGCATGGGGGTCAGGGGTGAGACATTGGGACAGTACATGAAGGTAAGGTGACCTATCTCTGCACTTGTAGCTTATACAGCATGGGGGTCAGGGTGAGGCATTGGGACAGTACATGAAGGTAAGGTGACCCATCTCTGCACTCATACAGCATGGGGTCAGGGTGAGACATTGGGACAGTACATGAAGGTAAGGTGACCTATCTCTGCACTTATACAGCATGGGGTCAGGGTGAGACATTGGGACAGTACATGAAGGTAAGGTGACCTATCTCTGCACTTGTAGCTTATACAGCATGGGGGTCAGGGGGAGGCATTGGGACAGTACATGAAGGTAAGGTGACCTATCTCTGCACTTATACAGCATGGGGGTCAGGGTGAGGTATTGGGACAGTACATGAAGGTAAGGTGACCTATCTCTGCACTTATACAGCATGGGGTCAGGGTGAGACATTGGGACAGTACATGAAGGTAAGGTGACCTATCTCTGCACTTGTAGCTTATACAGCATGGGGTCAGGGTGAGACATTGGGACAGTACATGAAGGTAAGGTGACCTATCTCTGCACTTGTAGCTTATACAGCATGGGGGTCAGGGTGAGACATTGGGACAGTACATGAAGGTAAGGTGACCTATCTCTGCACTTGTAGCTTATACAGCATGGGGGTCAGGGTGAGGCATTGGGACAGTACATGAAGGTAAGGTGTCTGCACTTGTAGCTTATACAGCATGGGGGTCAGGGTGAGACATTGGGACAGTACATGAAGGTAAGGTGACCTATCTCTGCACTTGTAGCTTATACAGCATGGGGGTCAGGGTGAGGCATTGGGACAGTACATGAAGGTAAGGTGACCTATCTCTGCACTTATACAGCATGGGGGTCAGGGTGAGGTATTGGGACAGTACATGAAGGTAAGGTGACCTATCTCTGCACTTATACAGCATGGGGTCAGGGTGAGACATTGGGACAGTACATGAAGGTAAGGTGACCCATCTGTGCACTTGTAGCTTATACAGCATGGGGGTCAGGGTGAGGCATTGGGACAGTACATGAAGGTAAGGTGACCTATCTCTGCACTTATACAGCATGGGGTCAGGGTGAGACATTGGGACAGTACATGAAGGTAAGGTGACCTATCTCTGCACTTGTAGCTTATACAGCATGGGGGTCAGGGTGAGGCATTGGGACAGTACATGAAGGTAAGGTGACCTATCTCTGCACTTATACAGCATGGGGGTCAGGGTGAGGCATTGTGGAAGTTACTTGACTCTTTTACTGCCCCTTTCACTTTAACAGTGAGCCCATCAACCATGAATACAAGGAGCTCTCTTCAAATTTAAACCAGAATCAATTCACTTCCTGAATAAGGACTGATTTTGCACAAATTGGAACAATCTTATAATGTGTAATAAGATTATCAGTAGATATTTGTGACAGAATGTTATGAAGGAATCTTTTGAGACACTACAAGCTGGTTGCTAGGAATACTTCATATACTGCTGTTGGCCAAGGGCAATCAAGTGATACTGGATGTGAATTGCATTGGGCAGAGCTTCAAATTGCAAGCATTGACTCAGTGCTCATGTACCCAACACAGGTTTAAATGTGCAGCAAAAATGCTAAATAGCTGCTTTTGCAGTAGAGATATCAGAGCGAATTAATTGGATGGAGCTTCAAATTCACGCAAAGCACTGATTTACCCATCACATGTTTAAATATGCAGTTTAAATAATTATGCAGGCAGTAATATGAGTGTTGGGCGCAGCTTCAAATTGCAAGCATTCCCTCAGAGCACTGACATGTATCTGTCATATGTTTAAAGAAGCAGCACAGATGTGTGCATGCCTGCTTTGCATGCTGCATTGATGTCAAGTTTTTTGAACTTGCCTATTCTAATCCTTTAATTTTCCTACCATGGAGCCTTATGATAATGAAATAATTTTGATGTATTAATTTCCATGCAGGTGCCGGCTATTGGGAGAGAGAGGATATGGGAACAATGAAAGAAGGTATGTATAGGCTTTCTTGTTATTTCTGCAGTTTCCTGACAGTACTAATATTAGTTCAACATTTAGAGTAAAGAATGACAAAATTAAAATTTGATAGAAATTGTACCTTAAAGCTTTAAAACAGGAGAACATGTATAATGTTTACATATCAAGCTAGGATTTTTGTTGAGTTTGGTAAAGAATGTGGGCCCAAATCATGAGACTCCTTGAAATAAGGCCAAAAAAATAAAAGGTCTGTTTGCCCTTTCAGCTCATAATTTATTTGGGTTGGTAGGTTGATCTATTTTTTTTAAAGATCGCAAAGTATTCCATGGTATCTACAGCTTGCTATGGACCATTTGGTCAATGAGAAGCACTTACAGTTATTAATTCTAGCTTATTTGCAGGCACAGGCTGTTGTGTAAGACTTTCGACAGCAAACAGTTCTTGGTCTTGGTCAGTAACACGAGGCAACTTTAACAGAATGTACATGAACTACAAGAACTTACCGCTATAGTCATGAATTTGTTTTAAATATAGGCCTACAGCTTTCATTGACATCTATTGGTGAATTACGTGAATATATTGGGTCTACATGTACACCTTTTAAGATCCACATTTTACCAATATTTAGTGCTGAGAACTCCATCAAAATGTTTAAGAAGCTAGATTTCCAATTTGAAAAAAAAAAAAAAAAGCGACTGTGATTTTGTAAGTATGTTTAATCTGTCAGTCTAGTATTTCTGATTGAAAAGTTATGTAAAAGGCATGGAATTAAAAAAATGTCTGGGAACTATGACACTGCACGACTAAGTGAGATTCAAGGTACATGCAGTGTATTTAGTACAATTATTATAAATGGCAATTTGTTTCAACACACACAAGTTTAGAAGATATTTTGTGTTTATTGCAGGGACAGACTACAGATCTTATGATGACAGGCCTATCAAGCCAGCTGCAATGAGTAAGTAAATATTCATGAAGCTTAGAGAAAAGTGACATGTGGGTAAATAAATAATAATTATTGGATTAAACTTTTCACTAAACACAACGTGATTGATAACTAGGGAAAAAAATTCCATTGCTCATCCAGGATTCAAACCTGGGACCAGTGGCGTATGCAAAGGCAGCGGGGGCCATGTTCCCCCACTTCTGTCAGTCGGGGGGAAATGCACCAAGTCTGGAGAAAAATTGCAGGTTACCAATTATGACGAGCGAAATGAGCCAACAAATTTTGAACAGTCTGGGAATCATGACCTTTGGCCCCCACTTCTGAAAACATGTGGACGCCTGGGACCGTTGATTCACCAGTTAAATGCTCTACCAAAAGTGCTAATGTGTCTGCTGGGGGAATGATATAATGTGTCTGCTGGGGGAATGATATAATGTGTCTGCTGGGGGAATGATATAATGTGTCTGCTGGGGGAATGATATGATATAGTGCTCTACCAAAAGTGCTAATGTGTCTGCTGGGGGAATGATATAATATTTTTAATCTATAGGTTTTCAGTTTGATCCTGATCAGGTAACATCTTCTCATTCAAGTGTAAAAAGAGGTTTTTCATTTGGAAACCACTCCCTGCAATTTTGGAAGTGATTTCCAAATCAAAACCTTTGTATATATAAAAGCACTACACTGTACTGGGTATAATAGCATAATGCTTTGTAAATGATAATTAGATGCACACAGTACAGTGTCACCCATGTGGTATTCAACAATGGTCATTCACTTGCGCAGTCTATAGGGTGGCAAAAATTGGATGTATGAATGTGTTTGATTTGTTTTTGTGTTACAGCAAGACAGGAAAGTAATAACTGTATACCACTTGGTTAAAGGTTGTTAATGGTCGAGTTCAAAGTTCAACCCCAAGTATATAAAGCCCTGTGGGAAACGTAATTTCAGTGCCAAGGCACAGCAACTTGGCTCGCCAGACAGCTGTGATTGACTCTCAAGTAGCCCAATTTTTAATAGTATTTTAAAAAACACCCAATACCAGAGATTGGGACGGTTTTACCCAAATTTGGAATGTAAATCACCCAATCAGGCGGAAAAGCACTTGACTTTAAAACAGCTTTTGGTACTGAATGGGAACTCACTGACCAATCAGTAAATGGTCACAAACCCATTGTTAAATTAGATTAGATTCTTAAAACCTTTTTAATTCCGCTAAATGGAAAGGAAAATAAGCGGCGAAATCTCTGCCGAGGCCTGACATTGGCAAAAGTAGCCCAATTTTAGGCAGGTGATCACAAAGTAGCCCAATTGTGCACCTAACGCATCACTGCAACTGATCAAGATCACAGCAATGTAAGGGATTATACCATCATGCATTGCAGTGTACCTGCTGGCTCCATGGCAAATGCATAAAAAATAAGAGTTGCATAAATATTGAGAGCTATGGATAGTTTCACGATACGTTAGGGGTCATATTGTTTCAAACAAAAGTCTGTGCACCCTTATTTAAGTGAGTAATTGAAAGTTGAATTGATGGATTTTGTGTACATTCTCAATGGTACCAGTACATGCAGTTCTATTGTGGTACCGCAAAGCATAATGGGATACTCCCTTCAGCTGCTGTGGATTAAAATATGTTATTTTGATTTCCCTAAACAGAAAATGGATTTTGCATGGGACACCAAATAAATAAGAATATCTCGTCAGGTTGGCTTGTGGTCCAACTTGGTCCATCAACTTTTGTCTGGTCCACACAAGTTTGGATTGGGTCGGGGTATGGGCTACTATGGGATGAAACAAATGCACTTTTCCAGGTCGGTTTGAGGTCAGGTTAAGTTTGATATCACAAGGAGATTTAAGGCTGTGCTCCCAGTGATCTAATCCCAACTTAGCAATGTATCTCCAATACACATTAATACAAATTGATTTATATGATGATACAATTTATTTACCACACAGTGCCTTCAGGAGGAGATCGTCCTATCACACCTCAAAAGAATTGATTTATATGATGATACAATTTATTTACCACACAGTGCCTTCAGGAGGAGATCGTCCTATCACACCTCAAAAGAATTGATTTATATGATGATACAATTTATTTACCACACAGTGCCTTCAGGAGGAGATCGTCCTATCACACCTCAAAAGAATTGATTTATATGATGATACAATTTATTTACCACACAGTGCCTTCAGGAGGAGATCGTCAGATCACACCTCAAAAGAATTGATTTATATGATGATACAATTTATTTACCACACAGTGCCTTCAGGAGGAGATCGTCCTATCACACCTCAAAAGAATTGATTTATATGATGATACAATTTATTTACCACACAGTGCCTTCAGGAGGAGATCGTCCTATCACACCTCAAAAGAATTGATTTATATGATGATACAATTTATTTACCACACAGTGCCTTCAGGAGGAGATCGTCCTATCACACCTCAAAAGAATTGATTTATATGATGATACAATTTATTTACCACACAGTGCCTTCAGGAGGAGATCGTCCTATCACACCTCAAAAGAATTGATTTATATGATGATACAATTTATTTACCACACAGTGCCTTCAGGAGGAGATCGTCCTATCACACCTCAAAAGAATTGATTTATATGATGATACAATTTATTTACCACACAGTGCCTTCAGGAGGAGATCGTCCTATCACACCTCAAAAGAATTGATTTATATGATGATACAATTTATTTACCACACAGTGCCTTCAGGAGGAGATCGTCCTATCACACCTCAAAAGAATTGATTTATATGATGATACAATTTATTTACCACACAGTGCCTTCAGGAGGAGATCGTCCTATCACACCTCAAAAGAATTGATTGATATGATGATACACAATTTATTTACCACACAGTGCCTTCAGGAGGAGATCGTCCTATCACACCTCAAAAGAATTGATTTATATGATGATACAATTTATTTACCACACAGTGCCTTCAGGAGGAGATCGTCCTATCACACCTCAAAAGAATTGATTGATATGATGATACAATTTATTTACCACACAGTGCCTTCAGGAGGAGATCGTCCTATCACACCTCAAAAGAATTGATTGATATGATGATACAATTTATTTACCACACAGTGCCTTCAGGAGGAGATCGTCCTATCACACCTCAAAAGAATTGATTGATATGATGATACAATTTATTTACCACACAGTGCCTTCAGGAGGAGATCGTCCTATCACACCTCAAAAGCAGCCTATAAATTTTGATGATCCTAATCTAATCGACGCAACCCCACCAGGGCTTCCACCGGCGAGGAAAAATCCTCCAACCAAAACCAATAACAATAACCAAAGAGCGCCATCACCTACTAAACAAGCAGCAGGACCAAGAAAGGGTCAAAGTTCACGTAAGAAGGGTCAAGGGTCAGGGAAAATGATTGAGGAGGTGATTGGAAGTGAGATACCAGAGGATGCAGATGCAGCTGAGACGTACTATTCACAGCAAGATGACTTTGAATCAGACTCTGAAAACGATGTGAGTAGAATCTCACTATATGCTGTTTTAACCTTAATTGAATTACCTTCACCTCCACTTATGAAGCTTCATAATGGTTTTCTCATCTGTTTTGATCTGGATATGCATAAAGACATGGATCATAATTCTATGGAAATTTCACATTATGCAAAGTCAATGTTTGTTTCACTCGCACCTGTACGATTAGTGTCTTCGAAAAGAGCGGTTTTATATTCAATCTATGATTGTACACATACACAGACATGACAGGTGATGAGTGCAGCCTACTTATAGTGCAGGGCAATACATTCAAACATTGTTTTTATCTATCGCTATGGTAATTAATCCTGTTAAATCACTACTTCTATGACAAATTCTATGAGCTGCTATTTTGTCAGGTTTGCCCATGCACATTGCATACCCAGTGGGAAATCCAAGTCATTAAAAAATGTTTTTAAATGACCACTAAAACAAGTACCCACTTTCTTTTTGTGAGGTATGTATATGGTTAAGTACTAAACTCATTCCACATCATTTTATTTGCAGGATGATTATGGAGCCTTAATGGATGTCATGCAAGATGCATTGGATAAAACCACAACTGGTAGGTGTACAAATGCATTCATGATTATCATTATATGGAGGTATTCTTTCTGATACATGTATTTAACTCTTCAGAGGATCTGTTGTGAATTTTCTATGTGTGAAAGAACTGACAAGTGTGGATATAATTTGAGTATAATGAATACGATTTGAAAAGCATGGAATCCAAAATTGATATGTGGTGCTATAATTTGATTCATCTCAAGTTTGGTAGTCAATGCTTTTTTTTTTTTTTGCCGCAAGCGTGCCGACATGCGTGTACACTCAGCGCATCTAAATTTACACGCACAATTTAAAACTGCGGCGAGCGAAATACGCACGTGCATCACTGCCGAACTTGAGGTGAATCAAATTATAGCATGATATGTCATTAACAAGCGTGTTGTATGATGACAATTTTGCCTCAAAGTGAATTTGGGTAAACCATGCATGGCAGTTTGATTTGGGTAAACCATGCATGGCAGTTTGATTTGGGTACACCATGCATGGCAGTTTGATTTGGGTAAACCATGCATGGCAGTTTGATTTTGGTAAACCATGCATGGCAGTTTGATTTGGGTACACCATGCATGGCAGTTTGATTTGGGTAAACCATGCATGGCAGTTTGATTTGGGTAAACCATGCATGGCAGTTTGATTTGGGTAAACCATGCATGGCAGTTTGATTTGGGTAAACCATGCATGGCAGTTTGATTTGGGTAAACCATGCATGGCAGTTTGATTTGGGTAAACCATGCATGGCAGTTTGATTTGGGTAAACCATGCATGGCAGTTTGATTTGGGTACACCATGCATGGCAGTTTGATTTGGGTACACCATGCATGGTTTGATTTGGGTACAGTTTGATTTGATTTTTGGGTACACCATGCATGGCAGTTTGATTTGGGTACACCATGCATGGCAGTTTGATTTGGGTACACCATGCATGGCAGTTTGATTTGGGTACACCATGCATGGCAGTTTGATTTGGGTACACCATGCATGGCAGTTTGATTTGGGTACACCATGCATGGCAGTTTGATTTGGGTACACCATGCATGGCAGTTTGATTTGGGTACACCATGCATGGCAGTTTGATTTGGGTACACCATGCATGGCAGTTTGATTTGGGTACACCATGCATGGCAGTTTGATTTGGGTACACCATGCATGGCAGTTTGATTTGGGTAAACCATGCATGGCAGTTTGATTTGGGTAAACCATGCATGGCAGTTTGATTTGGGTACACCATGCATGGCAGTTTGATTTGGGTACACCATGCATGGCAGTTTGATTTGGGTACACCATGCATGGCAGTTTGATTTGGGTACACCATGCATGGCAGTTTGATTTGGGTACACCATGCATGGCAGTTTGATTTGGGTACACCATGCATGGCAGTTTGATTTGGGTACACCATGCATGGCAGTTTGATTTGGGTACACCATGCATGGCAGTTTGATTTGGGTAAACCATGCATGGCAGTTTGATTTGGGTAAACCATGCATGGCAGTTTGATTTGGGTAAACCATGCATGGCAGTTTGATTTGGGTACACCATGCATGGCAGTTTGATTTGGGTACACCATGCATGGCAGTTTGATTTGGGTAAACCATGCATGGCAGTTTGATTTGGGTAAACCATGCATGGCAGTTTGATTTGGGTAAACCATGCATGGCAGTTTGATTTGGGTAAACCATGCATGGCAGTTTGATTTGGGTACACCATGCATGGCAGTTTGATTTGGGTACACCATGCATGGCAGTTTGATTTGGGTACACCATGCATGGCAGTTTGATTTGGGTACACCATGCATGGCAGTTTGATTTGGGTACACCATGCATGGCAGTTTGATTTGGGTACACCATGCATGGCAGTTTGATTTGGGTACACCATGCATGGCAGTTTGATTTGGGTACACCATGCATGGCAGTTTGATTTGGGTACACCATGCATGGCAGTTTGATTTGGGTACACCATGCATGGCAGTTTGATTTGGGTACACCATGCATGGCAGTTTGATTTGGGTACACCATGCATGGCAGTTTGATTTGGGTACACCATGCATGGCAGTTTGATTTGGGTACACCATGCATGGCAGTTTGATTTGGGTACACCATGCATGGCAGTTTGATTTGGGTACACCATGCATGGCAGTTTGATTTGGGTACACCATGCATGGCAGTTTGATTTGGGTACACCATGCATGGCAGTTTGATTTGGGTACACCATGCATGGCAGTTTGATTTGGGTACACCATGCATGGCAGTTTGATTTGGGTACACCATGCATGGCAGTTTGATTTGGGTACACCATGCATGGCAGTTTGATTTGGGTACACCATGCATGGCAGTTTGATTTGGGTACACCATGCATGGCAGTTTGATTTGGGTACACCATGCATGGCAGTTTGATTTGGGTACACCATGCATGGCAGTTTGATTTGGGTAAACCATGCATGGCAGTTTGATTTGGGTAAACCATGCATGGCAGTTTGATTTGGGTAAACCATGCATGGCAGTTTGATTTGGGTAAACCATGCATGGCAGTTTGATTTGGGTACACCATGCATGGCAGTTTGATTTGGGTAAACCATGCATGGCAGTTTGATTTGGGTAAACCATGCATGGCAGTTTGATTTTGTCTCGGTATTTAGCTTGAGAGGTGTCAGGTTGCCACTGTCCCATTATTAGGCTTGCATTGCAGGCTGCGTCCTTGCTTCATTACAGTATATCATGGTCTTACCGTGCATGCTAACTATGAATGTATATTAGGTAAAGATAAAATATCTGGTGTGCATCATTTTTTGATGTTGGGCTCAGTGACATATACATTTACCAGGCAAAACTTTTAAAAACAAGATGAAAGAATGATCTTACCGGGGTAATTGTACGAAGCGCTTTAGAAATTGTAATTGTACAATGTATTTTAGTCATGGCTTTCATAGGCACTGTGAGGCAATAAACAAAATGAAGGAATGGACTGATTAAAAATATAGTAGTGAACTAGTGTGGTTTGATGAGAGGGAAAACTTCGCTTAAAGACACACCCCCATATGGGGGATAATTACACAGGTCACCCCCTTGTAAAATATTGGGGACCCCTCCCCATTGTATATGTTCCTTGTAATGTGACGATGCTAAATTTTGTTTTCTTCAGATCAAAATGCCACAATTCAAGATGACACAATTGGACTGTTTTCACCAGCAGTGAGGGATCTTAAAATCAAGAATCTCAGAGCGTATCCTTTCTTCTGTAAAACTGTTAAAGTTGCATAGCATTTTGTCATAGTTAAAAAACTAAAGCTGAAGGTGAAGGAATATATAGTTTGAATGATGATTGGATTATAGCATTGAAACAAAAGCTGGGTTTGTTTATTTGTTTGTGGATATGTGTGAGGGTACATGTAGGTGCAGGTGTGTGTGTTTGCTGTGAAACCAGAGCACCAGATTTTTCTCATCAACTGCATACAACTACATAATGACTGTATTTGTTCCATTAACCGCCCATGCCCCTATAAGTGCCCATTCAGTGACTTTTCTACACACGATCCTCCATCATTATGTGCAAGATTCAAACACGAAACCATAAGATACATTTAAAAAAAAATTATAAAGAAATAAGCACCCACTCACAATGACTTTGTTAAGCGCCCTGGGCAGTTAATGGAATGGATACAGTACATTATGTGACTCCAGGGTTAGCCCAAATATAAAAGTACTATGCATGCATGTAAATCAACCCTCATAACAGCTAGACTGTACAAGGTGTAACTTACAGTACCAAGTTTGTTACATGTGGTGTAACTACATTTGCTAAATGGTTTAACATCACTTTTTGAATCATTGAGGACAAACAACGCTATTTATACTCATAATGATAAAATGCATTAATATGTAATTATTTCATGCATTTAAAAATCCAGGGATTGAAATTCATACAGAACCTGGAAATGGGTGCTGTATATTTATATATACCCAGAAAATGTAACCCCAAATACTGATGCTTAAGAATAAAAAAAAGAGACCTTCAGTAACAATATTGCCAAAACTAGAACACTAGTTGGCAAAACACTTTTGACAACGCTGTATGCTAATCCAATGCTTTTTGGTCCCACAACATGTGTTGTGTGTGGCTAATGTTATAGTGCAGATGGATCGCTGGCGGGGGGGAAGCAAAATCATTAATTCACTCTGCAGCCTACATACAATAACTGATTAACTTCAAACTCGGTAGGCTGATAAAGTATGGTGTCTTATGTGCTGTATAGTTTTGCATGAAGTTAGTTGCATATTTATGAATATTAATGAGCTTATTTGCATATTTTCCCTGATTTTATTAATCCACTCTGTAGCATACTTTTACTGATTAACTTCAAATTTGGTAGGATGATAAATTAAGGTGACCTTATGTGCTTGGTTGAACAAATTCATCAGGATCGGTAGAATAAAGTCAATCAAAAGGGTTCTTATTTCTGATCCAATAAATTGAACTTACTGTGTATGTTTTGATAACCACTCTGTTATCTAGATCAACACTGAATGAAGACTACTACTGAGAACTGGTCATCCAATCACATATTGATTTCTTGGTGATTGACTTGGTGGTGTTGCCAGTTGAGTTGATTTTTTTACCTGTTGGATGTTTTGATGGATTTGTCACAGGAGCAGCGCTCGAAATAAGGCGCGTCCTTGCGTCAAATACCCGTGAAAGTAGGCGCGGACCCGCACATTTCCTAGGGTACGGGTCCGCGTGACCCGTAAAAATTAAACCATGCAAAGAGCAGAAAATCCTAGTTTGACTGGAAAATCTGCTTCACATTGTAGGTCCAGCTCCCTGAGTACACTTTCATTTTAGTTTCCCATCAAGTTTTCAACCCGGGTTTTCAATTTTCTACAATCTACATACCGTGATCGCCGTAGCTAATTCTTTCTTTTGAAACTTCAAAAGTATGGGTCCGGGTTCGGACCCTTCAAAATTGGCGAGGACCCTTGAAATTTCAAAGGCAAGGGTCCAGAGAACCCTTTGATTTTTCTTCTTATTTCGAGGCCTGCACAGGAGTGTGTGGTTATCCTGATTGAACATTTAAACGGGTGAAAGACCAGATGCAGGCAGTCAAACCTTTGGTGCACCCGAATGATAAACACGATCCGCTTAGTACAACTCAAGCCATATACAACATGTAAGTAGATAGGCTTTCACGACAGGATTCCATAACAACTGATTTTTTTATTTGGGTGTGCACAACATTATTTGCTTGAATTGTGATCTCTCGTACGTAGGAGAGGCAGAAATTAAATTTGTTGGCACTCGACTGGATGAGCGCCACGTGGAAGCAGAAAAAGAACTTGGAAAAACAGTCGCCAGAGCAAGCAGGAAAGAATCGATTACAACCATCCATAAATCGGCCATCATAGATCATGTCGCAGAGAGAACCAAGGTCATCGGTTGGAGGAGGCAGAGGTCATAGGCACAGAACAAGACAGATATAAACGTTGGGTCAAGGAGGCTATAGAGATCAGGAAGAGAAGGGGTGCCACCATGAACAGAGATGAAGGTCAATATCAGCTTTCTCACATTTTTGATGAACTGCTACATCCTGTGAAAAATCCATCAAAACATCCAACAGGAAAAAAATCAACTGACAACACAGTCAACAAGTCAATAACCAAGAAATCAATAGGTGATTGGATGACCAGTTCACAGTAGCAGTCTTCATTCAGTGTTGATAAAGATAACCGAGTGGTTATCGAAACGTACACAGTAAGGGAACAAACCAAAAGATCGATGACGTCCTATAAACGAAACTAGTTTCGTTTAGGGGGAGGGGGTAAAAATACTCGATTACATTTGTACAAAAACATCGGTCTGAAGAATGTGTCATTATAATTATTATGTCAAAATTTTCAACATTTCAAAATTACGTTTCTGGCAGGGAGGGAGGGGGTCGGCTGAGAAACGAAACTAGTTACGTTTATTGGACGTCAACGATCTTTGGTTTGTTCCCTAAGTGCAATTTATTGGATCAGAAATAAGAACCTTTTGATTGACTTTATGTGCTGTACAGGCTCCTATAAATTTAAATTTTTTAATTGCCCGATCGGGCAAGGTTAGGTTAACTTTTGCTTGCCCAATTATGCCCGAATATTTGTGAAAGAAAACTGTCCATATCGGGGAAGAGCAGGTATAAACTGTGATTTTAAGCTTACAAAAAACTGCTTTGAAGCTTTAACTTTATACAGTATTGCCTGCTTGATCATCAGACTCATTTCTATCTTTTTCAGATTGTTATCTCTTCCCAAATAATGTTTTGTAAGTTTCCTTTGTAGCAAAATAATGAATATTAAGATAACACTTTATCAAAATCAGCATTCATCGTAGCATTTGTCTTGTATTTGCATCTTGCACATCATTGCTCGATAATTTTGCCATTGCCCGATCGGGCAGGGTGTCTGATGATTTAGCTTGCCCGACAGGGGATTTATCGGAGCCTGGTGCTGTATATAGTGAAGTTAACTTGTGTGAAGTTATTTTGTATATCTATAAATATTAATGAGCTTTTTTGCATATTTTGTGTAAAATTCCATTAATCCACTCTGCACTGTGTGTGTGTGTGTGGGGGGGGTGACTGCCTGACATTGGGGTCACATATTTCTCCATATTATTTTGTTAATTTGTGAACAAATATTCTTGTTTTGGATTTTCATGAAACTTGGGTGGAAAGTATCAGCACTTATTGTCCTGCATTTAAAAAAGTCATTTCAGAGTTTCTAGGATTCTAGTCAATATTCTATTTGTCAGTTTATTTATTTTTTTAATCTTTGTTTTTCTACATTCAACCATATTCACCAGTCCTACATTTCGTCTCTCTACAAGATGCATTTTGCTGATTTATGATATTATATATTGATGGCAATCATGCTTTCCTTCATTTATTTATTCCTTAACCTCATGTTTTCACCAGTGAATGTGAGAAGAAAATTGGCAAGAACAGCTTTAAGAAAGCCTACACATTCCTGAAGCAAGCAAGATTTGGTGACGGTGCCCTTGCTGGAAATACAATGGATGAAAGTGAGATCATGAATGGGTTACGACAATTTGTGAAAAATCCCAGCGATTGTTTCTTAATTGATCAGCTACTCTTCCTGGAGGAACAAGTGAAAATGATGTAATACCAAAGATGTGGGGACAGGGAGGGGAAATGACTAGGCATAGCTAATCTTAGTCACCCCCTCCTCTTGTCCATTTTTCTTCAATAAGATCTGTGGTGATTGTTTTCTAACCAAAAATAAAGATTAGTTTTCCACATCTACATGTAAGAACAGCACAACTTGCATAATTCACTAGACATGAGTACATCATGTATTGCAATATGATGAGTACATAAGGGCACAGTTAGAGGTGAAAATAGTGCTCCAGAAGAAAATAATTTGATGGTGAAAAGGTGAGAATTAGGAGCACTCTTTTGTGGTGGAACACTCTCTGCATGGGTTAATTTTTTCCTGAAACAGACATTTATCAATCAGACCAGAATTCGCTGTGTGTCTGTTAAGTGTTAGTGCTCTCGTTGAAGTGAAGCCAGAATTTGTAATTATCATGTGTAAGCTGTTCCAGATATGTGTGTGTATTTGTATTCATACATGTATTATGCGCTTTACATATTTTATATCAAATGATCCATTGTTAACTTGCTATATTTTTTAAACAAATACAGACTATTCTTGCAATATAAGTGGTTTTTATTATTAAGAACCATTCATCTCAATCAAGGAAGATGAGTGATTTGTCCCTAGAATTGATTTTGAGATATGGTAGAAAAAGGGAATGAATTGTTGTGCACTGTTAGCTGTAGCATGACAATATAATTGCATACATCAGGTCTTCTCAACGTGTTTATATGAAGTGCCAACTGGAACATTTTAGTGATCATAAAGTGCCAACATGTCAAGGGAGAGGTAGCACTTGTGTATAGCGGGTAAGGTGCAGTGGTGCTTTATGGGGGGTCCAGGGGGCAGCGCCACCAGAACCTCCTGGATTTTAAGGTTTTTTAAAGGCCCAGATTGGGTTTTCTGAAAAATTTATTGAAATTACCGTGCGCCACTTCGCCACTACTCCAAGCGCCACAAATGGCACATGCACCGCCAGTTGAGAGGGCCTGACATACATGTATCTAAGAACTGAGATTCATAACTGCCAAGAATATTTAATAAAAAAAGGAGAAATTATATATTGCTCTACATGTGAACAAGCTCATTAAACTTAGTTGATAGGTGTAAGCTGAAAGTGCATACACTTTTAAACATGTTTACTGGCAGTGCCTTTTTATATACAGTAAGCCAAAAAATTAAGGTACCAGTTATGTTTACCCCTTGTCAGTGGCGTAACCAGTGTGGGCGGGCCCCCGGACACAAAAAAAACTGGGAAGAACTAAGCAAAAAATTGGGAAGGGGAAAAGGGGGAAGGAGAGAAAAAGAGGGAAGAAAAAAGGGGAAGGAGAAGAGAAAAAAGGGGAAAAAAGGGAAGAAGAGAAAGGGGAAAGAAGAAAAGAAAAAGAGGGAAGAAAAAAGGGGAAGGGAGAAGAGAAAAGGGAAAGAAAGAGGGAAGAAGATCTATACTACTTTCATTGTGAAATTTTGTACTCTGAACACTGGATTTTTAGCTTCTAATATGCCAAAACCATGAGCTTCAGGGGGCTCTGCCCCCTTGACCCCGCCGGGGCTTTGCCCCTGGACCCCGCCGGGGCTTTGCCCCTGGACCCCACCAGGGGCCCTAAGGCGGGTCCCTGGACCACACCCGTTTATCACTTCGCGGCAAGCCGCTGGCGATGCGCACATAAATACAACTTTTGGTCAAAAATTGGGAAATTTTTCAATCTTGCCCCCGGAAGGTCAGGTCTGGTTACGCCCCTGCCCCTTGTATATCCTAAACAAAGGCAGATATGTCATAATTGGAGCCAGCAGCCAATAGCTGAATCTTTTAGCTCGAATTTAAGACTTCATTAGGCCAAATAAAAAAATAAACATGTTTCACGTCCCCTCCCGCTTCCTTTTTTGAGGTTTTCTCAAACAATTTTTTATTTTTTGAAATTCAGTTATAACTTTTCAAGAAATATGTCTAGGAAGTTGGGATGCTTTCTACAGCCTTGTTAAGATACAAGAAACATTTTAGGAAGGTTTTGTGATCATTAGAGTGGGTGTAACTCTCATTACAACAAATAAAAAAGGGCCTCCTCCTTTTTCCAGGCATTATTGTATGTACAGATTGTACGCTAAAACAGCTCTAAGTATGGGTATTTACACCAATTTTGCGATAAAAAATAGAAAATAAAAAGCCCCCTCTTCCTCCTTTTTTTCGAAAACCCGGACGTGAAACATGTTTTATTTTTTACTTAGCCTTAGTTGAAATCGTTCAAGAAATAAAGACACGACGATCCAAAACCCCAAGGAAGGTGCCAATATAAAAGTTGCAGTTTCTTCCATTGCATGCGCTATTGATTTGTACACAAAGCGTTCGCGAATAAGGGGACCAGCGCCGTGCCTCCATTGATTAGCACGTTAAAACATATTAACTGGAGATTGTGGCTATTATATTCATTCAATACACTTAGTGTTACTCTGAAATTTCTTTAAATGTTCAAAATTGTGACCTAACCTTAGGGTCATCCATCCATTCATTCATATTTATTCGGCAAAATCGACAAGATAATAAATATAATCAATCACAAATTATCACAAATTTAGCATATATGAAATACATGGATACAAGCAAAGACGCCAAAATCCGAAAATGCCAGGATAACCCATAAAGTCTAGCTGCAAATGTGTAAACTTATTTCCAATGGGGTCCAACATAAAGACAAGACGGTGCCTGGGACGGAGGACAAAACAAGCAAAAGGACAGGAAGGAACAGGTTACACAAATGCAGCTGACTCTTGGGTTAACGCACTTCTGGTAAGGTGTTTTTATGGCATATTTAAAAGTATTTTTGTCAATAATAGCTTTGATTTGGGATGGTAAATTATTCCAATCAAGTGTGGATTGATAGAAAAAAGACTTTTTGGTGTAAGATCCTACTCTCGGGACATGGAAATTTGAAGCACTAGACCTAGTGGTATAATTATGAACATGAGATATTTTTGTAAAGAATTGATTAAGATGTTCTCATTATCAGAACCCTAGCCGTCATGGGTGGTTTTGGTGGAGGTGCCCTATATATGTTAAGCAGTCTCTCCCTGTGCTAGGAATGGAAGGTCACCCGCAATGTGGGATTTGCTAGAGACAAGGTTAGCCCCCACACACTGCCAATCAAAGCACCTCAGCAGGGTTTGGGTCATATGAGTACCATATGGCTAAAAGTGACTCCTGGTAATGTACAAGTTAATAGTGCATTTGTATAGCACAAGCACGTTTGAGTGACTTGACTTGTGTAAAATGGGAAAGATTGAAGGAAAATGTTTTACCTAGTTTTGACAACTTTAAATCCCAAATTAAATGTCATTTCTAAATGGGTGGGTTGTACTACCTTACCCACCATCTTGCAATAAGTTTTATTTTAATAATTGCAATGTATAGTTATGTGTAATCCTGTTAATGATAGGCCTACCACTTGTGCACTTATATGAATGATGACATTGAATTTTGATTATCAAATTTTGATTTTGCTACACATTGTGTGTGTAAACCATGTCAGCCTTGTAGAAGATGTTATTTTTCCATGTAAATACCAGTTTTGTATACATTACAAATGATGCATATGTGAAGTTTTGTAACTGTATCGATAATAATGCCCACCTTGAATATGAAGCTGAGATTATTAAATGTTAAAATCTGGCAGAATCTTTATCATGTAGTGGTTATAAAGCCAGACTTGCAAGTTGAACTGAGTCACAGTTGGTGAGTGATAAGAGATTACTGATTCCAAATTGAAATAACATACAAAATATTTTGAATATATACACAAAATGAAAAGCGCTTTATGCCGTAAACAGCCTCAAAGCACTTTGTATTTATTCAGCTGTCATTGGAATACGTCGGAACCATGTTTGCAGCCTACAATTGGCTCAGGGTTCATCAGTACAATGACTGTGACTACCCCTAACAGCTTTCCATTACACCTGGGTGGGGTGAAATAATCACAACAGGATCTCTGGTACTATTTCAGTGTATGAATTTGTTGTAAGTTGACTCAATATTCCATTAGAAGGGACACATGACTTACCTCTCACTAACTTGACTACAAGTATGATGTTAAAATTCTGTCACATTTGCATGAAATGTACTGATGATGTAGGATTTCAGTGTTTGTTTAAACTTTGTTTAACTGGTCGGTCTGGGCAGACACACACTTGGGTCCTGATGGGACCTGTTAAGCAAAATGCTTAAACCAAGCCTTAAAAGCTTATATAAGAATGCTGGCCTGTGGTTGTGTAGTAGTTATGTGGCAAGAGGGTCAAAGGTCAATTTTCAAGTTGTTCAGGGGTTAAAAATTTAAGGCACTGAGGAAAAGATAAGTTAACACTACCTGTGATGTATACCGTATTTCCTCGAATAAATGCTCCCGGGGGCGTTGCATTTTCCAAACGGGTGGTGGGGGGATGCGTTAATTAGTGGTCATTTTTAGCACAACAATTCCTGTTAAAAAATCATTAGGTAAGCTTCGATGCAGATTTTCGCCAAATATTGCTGTTATTATCGACATGTGAGCAACTTGGTAAGCTTACTACACAAGATAGAATGGAAATATCGGCATTTTTGAAACATCTTGGTTGAAAAAAGTGGTGGGGGCGTTTATTTGAGGGGGGCGACTATTCGAGGAAATATGGTAGTTACTTAGGTACAACTAATAAACCGATTTAACAGGACAATTGCCATTGGAACCTTTAGACCTAACTTCTTTGCCTGTAACATATTAACCATACATCACAGATAGTGGAAATTTATCTTTTTCTCACTACCTGACGCTAGACAAACAATTGTCCAATGTATGCTCATATAAATGGGGACTGCTCTATAATCCGAAGGTTCTAAAATCCGAAGGTTCTTTAGTCCGAAGGTTCGCTAGTCCGAACACGTGTTCATAGCATTCGTTAGTCCGAATTTTAAAAGAGGTTCTCTAGTCCGAAAAAAAATTGAAACGAGGTTCTTTATTCCGGCGGTTCTTTATTGCGAAGGTTCTATAGGCCGAATTTTAAAAACGGTTCTCTAGTCCGAATATGAAAATAGTCTCTATAGTCCGAATTTAAAAAAGGGTTCTATAGTCCGAATATGAAAATAGTCTCTATAGTTCGAATTTTAAAAAGGGTTCTATAGTCCGAATATAGAAATAGGCTCTATAAAAAAAAAAAAAAAAAGGGTTCTCTAGTCCGAAATTGTAAAACGGTTCTATAGTCCCAAACGGGTACCGTGTTCTTTAGTCCGAATCAGTAAAAAGGTTCTATAGTCCGAATTTTTAAAACATTAACATATACTAAGCCCTCTAGCTAGATAATACTAAAGCAGAGTCTATGGCAACGGGATATGACGCTACTGCTATTAAAAGGCGCACACCACCAAATCACGATGTAATGTAGATGGATTACGGTAAAAACAAAAATATTTTTAGAGATTTGGCCTTTCTGTGGAAAAAAGAGAGGCATGTTATAGCATAAATAAATATTTGAGACCTACACATGAACTTGGATCGCCCAACAAGTTGCATAACACAATTTTTTAATAAAGTAGGCCGTCGGATTGAAAAATGGCCAGAAACGGGTTTTCAGGGTTTACCCTGAACGGGTCGAAAATGAAAAACAGATACAAATGAAGAAAATATCACCAGAATACAGGTGAACGTTAATGTATGCTACAAAAAATATCCAGAGAAACCAACCATGTTGAACTTCAGCGGATTTGTATTTAACAAGTGATGATTTGACACTGAAACAAATGATAAAAATAAAATTCGGACTATAGAACCCGTTTACCAATTCGGACTAAAGAACACGGTATCCGGTTCGGACTATAGAACCGTTTTGCAATTTCGGACTATAGAACCTTTTTTCAAATTCGGACTATAGAGCCTATTTCCATATTCGGACTATAGAACCCTTTTTAAAATTCGTACTATAGAGCCTATTTTCATATTCGGACTAGAGAACCGCTTTTAAAATTCGGATTAAAGAACCTCTTTTAATATTCGGATTAGGGAACCTTTTTGAAATTCGGACTATAGAACCTTCAAAATAAAGAACCGTCGAATAAAGAACCTTCGTAATAAAGAACCGTCGGATTAAAGAACCTTCGGACTAAAGAACCGTCGGACTAAAGAACCTTCGGACTATAGAGCTTCCACCCATATAAATGTGTACCAAGTGTGACAGATTTAGGATTTCAGCAATAGCGCATTTGGTTAATGTGCAAGTTGATAATCAATGATAATAACTAAATTTTCAGAATTTCTCATTTGGATCAGATCATGTCATATGTTGAGATCACAGAATGTATACTTTGTTTCACTTTGAGTTTGTTAGTGATGCCGTTACGCGGTTGCACAGCAAGCATGTGGACACACCGCCCGTGTACCTGTGAGTATACGCTATGTGGAATTAGATTAGCATGCCAATGCCTTTACGCGGTTGCACAGCAAGCATGTGGACACACCGCCCGTGTACCTGTGAGTATACGCTATGTGGAATTAGATTAGCATGCCAATGCCTTTACGCGGTTGCACAGCAAGCATGTGGACACACCGCCCGTGTACCTGTGAGTATACGCTATGTGGAATTAGATTAGCATGCCAATGCCTTTACGCGGTTGCACAGCAAGCATGTGGACACACCGCCCGTGTACCTGTGAGTATACGCTATGTGGAATTAGATTGGCATGTACAATTCAACTGCAACATGAGTGAAATACAAAACTACCACAATACCAAATCTTTTGTGAAACAAGGTATATAGCCCTCTGTTGGTCTCAAAGAGATTAGCCTCAAAGAGTATGTACTCAGATTTCCTTGTGTGTAATGCTATGATAAATCTGCCAAGAGATTAGCCTCAAAGAGTATGTACTCAGATTTCCTTGTGCGTAATGCTATGATAAATCTGCCATATTATTTTCACGTATGGAGACCACAATAGTGTGCATCCATCATTTCCCGGCAAAAATCAAACATTGAACGATAATTTGCATCTTCAAACTTGAGCGTTATAAAGGTTTGCGCATGTAGGGCGCATTGTCAGCACAACGCACTCACAACACAAACAAGCATTCACTTTAAATTAAAATGATTACCAGGCATATAGCCACCCATTTTGAGGTACACTATTTTACCTTACAGGACATGCAAACATGCTGGAGTTGGTACTCTTTGGGTCTAATCTCTTTGCTGTTGTACACCACAGACAAGCAGCGTTTGCCATAGATTACCTTGTGCATAGCCACCCATTTTGAGGTACACTATTTTACCTTACAAGACATGCAAACATGCTGGAGATTGTACTCTTTGGGTCTAATCTCTTTGCTGTTGTACACCACAGACAAGCAGTGTTTGCCTTAGATTACCTTGTGCATAGCCACCCATTTTGGGGTACACTATTTTACCTTACAAGACATGCAAACATGCTGGAGATTGTACTCTTTGGGTCTAATCTCTTTGCTGTTGTACACCACAGACAAACAGCGTTTGCCATAGATTACCTTGTGCATAGCCACCCATTTTGAGGTACACTATTTTACCTTACAGGACATGCAAACATGCTGGAGTTGGTACTCTTTGGGTCTAATCTCTGCTGTTGTACACCACACACAAGCAGTGTTGGCCATAGATTACCTTGTGCATAGCCACCCATTTTGAGGTACACTATTTTACCTTACAGGACATGCAAACATGCTGGAGATTGTACTCTTTGGGTCTAATCTCTTTGCTGTTGTACACCACAGACAAACAGCGTTTGCCATAGATTACCTTGTGCATAGCCACCCATTTTGAGGTACACTATTTTACCTTACAAGACATGCAAACATGCTGGAGTTGGTACTCTTTGGGTCTAATCTCTTTGCTGTTGTACACCACAGACAAACAGCGTTTGCCATAGATTACCTTGTGCATAGCCACCCATTTTGAGGTACACTATTTTACCTTACAAGACATGCAAACATGCTGGAGTTGGTACTCTTTGGGTCTAATCTCTTTGCTGTTGTACACCACACACAAGCAGTGTTGGCCATAGATTACCTTGTGCATAGCCACCCATTTTGAGGTACACTATTTTACCTTACAAGACATGCAAACATGCTGGAGTTGGTACTCTTTGGGTCTAATCTCTTTGCTGTTGTACACCACAGACAAACAGCATTTGCCATAGATTACCTTGTGCATAGCCACCCATTTTGAGGTACACTATTTTACCTTACAGGACATGCAAACATGCTGGAGTTGGTACTCTTTGGGTCTAATCTCTTTGCTGTTGTACACCACACACAAGCAGCGTTTGCCATAGATTACCTGTGCATAGCCACCCATAGGGTATATTGCTGATCCATTAATTATCCTTTTCTGGTGCATTGTGGGATAGAAAAGGGAACAAATTAGCGATCGATTTGCCCCCTTTTCTATCCCACAATGCACCAGAAAAGGATAATCAGTGGATCAGCAATATACCCTATTTTGAGGTACACTATTTTACCTTACAGGACATGCAAACATGCTGGAGATTGTACTCTTTGGGTCTAATCTCTTTGCTGTTGTACACCACAGACAAACAGCGTTTGCCATAGATTACCTTGTGCATAGCCACCCATTTTGAGGTACACTATTTTACCTTACAGGACATGCAAACATGCTGGAGATTGTACTCTTTGGGTCTAATCTCTTTGCTGTTGTACACCACAGACAAACAGCGTTTGCCATAGATTACCTTGTGCATAGCCACCCATTTTGAGGTACACTATTTTACCTTACAGGACATGCAAACATGCTGGAGATTGTACTCTTTGGGTCTAATCTCTTTGCTGTTGTACACCACAGACAAACAGCGTTTGCCATAGATTACCTTGTGCATAGCCACCCATTTTGAGGTACACTATTTTACCTTACAAGACATGCAAACATGCTGGAGATTGTACTCTTTGGGTCTAATCTCTTTGCTGTTGTACACCACAGACAAACAGCGTTTGCCATAGATTACCTTGTGCATAGCCACCCATTTTGAAGTACACTATTTTACCTTACAGGACATGCAAACATGCTGGAGATTGTACTCTTTGGGTCTAATCTCTTTGCTGTTGTACACCACAGACAAGCAGTGTTTGCCATAGATTACCTTGTGCATAGCCACCTATTTTGGGGTACACTATTTTACCTTACAGGACATGCAAACATGCTGGAGTTGGTACTCTTTTGGTCTAATCTCTTTGCTGTTGTACACCACACACAAGCAGCGTTTGCCATAGATTACCTTGTGCTTAGCCACCAATTTTGAGGTACACTATTTTACCTTACAAGACATGCAAACATGCTGGAGATTGTACTCTTTGGGTCTAATCTCTTTGCTGTTGTACACCACAGACAAGCAGTGTTTGCCTTAGATTACCTTGTGCATAGCCACCCATTTTGGGGTACACTATTTTACCTTACAAGACATGCAAACATGCTGGAGATTGTACTCTTTGGGTCTAATCTCTTTGCTGTTGTACACCACAGACAAACAGCGTTTGCCATAGATTACCTTGTGCATAGCCACCCATTTTGAGGTACACTATTTTACCTTACAGGACATGCAAACATGCTGGAGTTGGTACTTTTTGGGTCTAATCTCTTTGCTGTTGTACACCACACACAAGCAGTGTTTGCCTTAGATTACCTTGTGCATAGCCACCCATTCTGAGGTACACTATTTTACCTTACAGGACATGCAAACATGCTGGAGTTGGTATTCTTTGGGTCTAATCTCTTTGCTGTTGTACACCACAGACAAGCAGCGTTTGCCATAGATTACCTTGGGCAAGTGAAGTACAGAGAAGTCTAAATGTAAACTAAAATCCGTCCAAAGCAGACGTCACAAAAAGTAATGCAGCTGTTATAAATATGCCTATAGCTTCAGAACTTATTCACAGTTTTTGGTCATATAATTGTAATGGATGTGTTACTTTTTGTGAGGTCGTTAGAAAACCTTGATATTTATTATAATTTCTATGCAGTGTTGTATTTTGTGTGTAAGAATGTGTTACACATGGGTATGTACTAATACTATCACCATCTTGATGCTATTATATTCCATGTGAGTGTATTATTATTTGTATATTAAGTGAAGGAATCTTCAAACATTAAATGAAATATACATGTTTATAACCTGAATCTAATTATTAAGTTTCTTTCACCTATTTTAACAACTATATATTTTTGTTGAGATATTCTTATAAACCTTTGATGAGAAAATGTTACAGAACTGATCAAATCAATTTTATTTGTCAATAATTGTGGGGTTTTTTTTTTTTGAAAGGAGGAAATAATATTTTATTCTCTTTTTAGAATATTTTTAGATGAATTTGACCCAATTTATAATATTGTCTACATTGTAGTTTGGATGGAGTTTCCCAGTTTACTGCTTGCCACTGCCCTGTTACAGGGGGTACACTATAAGGATGTGTGAGGTATTTTTGAAGGGGAAGGGTCCCGGGAAGGGTTCATTGAGAAACAGGGTGGGAGAAGGCATATCTGTCATGGCCAACACTACACAAAATGGTGCAGGAAGCATAATAGCTGCCATGCAAGCTGGCATTCATTCCCTTTGTTTTCATCTTCAGGTTTGTCAGTCTATTTATAAACCATCACCAATCTCATTCCCACTTCCAATATCCATACAAAAGCCCATCCTTTTTGCATTGACATTGTGAAATGTTCGGGCTGTATGAATTGTTTTTGGATTTGTATGGGTCCACCAACCTCCTGTATTAGACCACCTTAATTAAATCCCGAGTCTCAAAGCTTGTGAGATATTGAAAACCTAATGCTGAATGCATTAAAAAAAAAGTATTATTATTATTTATGTGTCAGTACCATTTATTTATTTATTTTATTTTAATCATATTTATCCAGGGTAGCCCAATTCAGCCAAATAGCTGGTCTAACATGGGGCCCTGCTACACATACATACAATAATTTAAAAGCAACAATTATCAACATACAATTAATATAGTATATACAACTCTTAGATACAAATTTAAAATACAAAAATACATACAATTTTCAAAGTAAATAAAAACACATCATTTACAAGTATGCACAACATTTTAGGACTTGAATCTTTGCTTGAAAGTCTGCATATTTGTTGAGCTTCTTAATTCATTACTCGGCTTGTTCCAAACTTCAACCCCACTGTACGAAAAAGATGATTTAAAATATTCAGTATCATAACCATTCATGCAAGGCGGTAGAGCCAATAAATTTGTCGCAGCTTGTCTGGTGTTAACATTATGCTTTTCGTGTATATAAGAAAACCTGTTGATTAGGTACTGTGGAGCCATATCGTTTAGACATTTAAACATTAACAGAGATTTGAAATACATTGCACGATTCGGAAGTGATTCCCATCCTAGTATAGGAAACATATCAGAAGACGTAAGGTAATTGGCACGTAATATTATTCTTGCACATCGCTTCTGTAACACACTTAATTTACGCATATCTTCATTGAAGCGACCAAACCACACTACACTACAATAATCGAACTGCGGTTGAATAAGACCTTTGTATAAAACATTAAGAGTGCGTACGTCAAGAAATGTTTTAAGACGTCTTAAGAGTCCTATTTTACAAAAAAGCTTCTGTATAACAGAGTTAACATGATTGTGCCAGAGTAATTTAGAGTCAATCTTTACACCAAGACATTTGGCACTATGAACTCTTTCAAGTTGACAATCATCAATGGTAACCGAAAAAGCAGAACATTTATCATTACGTAACTTAGGCTCACTACCAATTAGCATAACGTTTGTCTTTTCAGTATTAAGAAACAACTTGTTAACATTAACCATGCCTTAATTGCAGAAAGATCTTCAGTGAGCTTTTTAGAAATAATATCAGTAGTTACAGACAGCGTGGTATCATCAGCGTATGGATATTTTCCCATGTGATACTGCATTTGGCATATCATTGATAAAAATGATAAAAATAGACATACAAATACAATACAGGCTTTGGGACAAGCATTTTGTGCAGAAAGTATCCAATGTCTGTTGCAAATTTTGGCCGAGTAGTAGACAAATAAAGTCACTGCTACAAAATAAACACCTACAAAAAAGTAATCCCCCCCCCCCTTTTCCTCCTTGAATGAAAAAGATGCATTTTCAATTCCAGTACAAAACATTTTTATGCAAACGTCAAAGTTCACCCCATTGAAAATGTACAGTAGCCTCATCGTGTTTATCTCCAATTCATCGGCAAATATTACCCATAATGCACTATGATCTGGAATTGCGAACGGGCTAATTTATTCTCCACATGACTGATCAAGGATGACCTGCGGTGACCAGTGACGACCAGGCACTTTAGCAACAAAAGCAATGTTTTCAATGTGTATCAAAATTTGCAGAATTAACCTGGGTTTACTTTTGCTATTTCAGTTTTCAATTTTGATGCATAGATTTTGAGTTATTTTCTTGTTTTAAAGGGGGTAATTACTTTTTGGTAGATTTTAATTCTTTGTGTTGAAAACTTGAATAAAAATAGGAATTTTGAGTTTTATTTTTGCCTTTTTGATAAATTTTTTTTTTAATGTGACACGATCTAGTCCATGGGGGCCAAAGACGGCAAATTTGAAACTGAGATAAAGGTAAAAATATGGAGTAAAAAACAATAAAATACAAAAGAAAATAGACATAAAAAAAAACTTCATAACTTTAGAACCAAGTATGCTAGACCTTTGGGGTTTTTAGATGATAGTCTATTGTATGTGTAGTTTAATAATTACAGTAACTCAATTTTCAAAAATGCCTCCTTTGGCCCCCATGGACCAGATCGTGTCACAAATATTTAAAAAAATGAATTTCTTGATTTTCAAAGAAAAGTTCGCGGCAGCTTTGAGACTCCGGATTTAATTAAGATGGCCTATTACAAAAAGGTAAATTTGCTCAAGAGGAAGCCCACAATAATATTGTTATATGTAACTTTGATGAACTTAAATGCCCAGTGAAATGTGTTGAAATTGTGACCAAATCTGAAATTATAACAGGTTGGATATGATACTGTGAGTGTGATGTCATATGCAGAATGCGAGACGTCTCACCCCGAAACCTATTCGCCCCCAAAAAGTTCACCCAATACACATTACATACCACGACCAGTTCGCCCCAATACACGTACATACCACGACCAGTTCGCCCCAATTGACTCACCGTGTATAACGTTGCCGTAGCGTGCATAGTAGTGTTAAACATGTAAACTACTTATCGCCAGTATAGCTATGTAATAATTTATATAATATAATGGAAAAACAAAACATTATAGAAAAGAAAATAAAAACAACAACAAAATCTTACTCTTGCGAGTTTTGTGTATTTTTATTTTACAGACTCAAACTCAGTTAAAATAAGTTTGAGATGTTCAAAACTTGTAGTCCTATAAACATATTAAATCAGAGAAGATCTTCTTTGACATAATGAAACTATTAAAAGGACTGAAAAAATATATTACAAAGACAATAAGTCTATATTATAAGACAAATGCGCACAACAAGCAAAACAAACGACAGCAGCGTGTAAAGCGGCGGATATTTGCTGCCACTTCCACGAAAACGCCGGGTGTGATATGTGTCCAATCAATGGTACCGTGACAAAGCACGCAAAAGTGCCAGAACACACCGAGCCCGCGGTGTCCCCGGGCCCGCGGCCGTGTGCCTTACACACGTGATGTACGATCGATTGCTGGACAAGTAGGCCTAGTATGCTCTCAATTTGATTAAGACCCGGAGGTAGTGCCGCGAAGAAGAAAAATGCAATGATTTTGTTTGCAAAACTGGTTAAAGCCCAGTATTAATACGATTTCTCAGTGTCAAATTTTAATTTGGTTATTCTTTGCCAAATATTATTATAGTAACAACTGTCAGGAAAAAATTCGGTAAGATCCCACCGAAACCTACCATAACTCTACATACGAACAACTTTCACAACCTCGGAAGTGTGATGAATAGATGCAAAGCAGGGAGCGGACGTCCAAGAACTGGTCGTTCAGCTGCAAATATTGCAGCGGTTCAAAGGGAACTTGCAGCTTGCCCCAGAGTCAGTTGTCGACGCAACAATTTGCCGAACATACCCCGAACGCAATAACTTCAAACTTTCTTGTAGATAACATTTCGTAATGACCAAAAAATCCAAGTCTGAGGTTACAATATTGCTTTGCGCATAATGAAGAGAAGAGTGTTTATCTTTGCAGCGTGAAAGCTGCATATCATGACGAAACATGTGCGTATTTTTTTTTGGGGGGGCTTTGGGGCGCCAGCCCCGGGGTAAAAAGCAGGGGCGGCCAAAACGAAGTGGCGGCGGAAGGAGAAGGGCGGCAAATAGAGGGGGCGGCGGAAATAGAAGGGGCGGCAAATAGAATTAGTAAAGAAAAATTGGCGAAAAATTTTGAAAAAGTATAAAATTTTTTGAAAAATTGGTACTATACGTACATCAAAATGTGTTGCTTTTAGGGCGCTTGCGCTTATAATCCTTTTTTTTTTTCTTCACTTTTTCAAACCACCGAAAAAAAAAATTGGGTCAACCTTTTCGGTACGGTACGCCACTGCGAAATGTCATATCTTGACATTTAAATTGTTCATGTTTGATTTATTTGATTGTGTGATATAAAATTGCTGAACAAATTTGTGCGTATACTGAGTGGTTCTCATTCTTTATCGAACTCGTCATTACAAGTGATGCGAGTAAAGCCTTCATTTTGACTCTTTGATTTAAAACTAACATCACGTTTTTAATGTAATACATTTTTGGATAGTTTTTTCACCAAATACTCTAAAGAAGATGTTCTTTACACATAGGCAAACACATTACCTATAGCAACAAGCGTTTAATTTACATTAGTCTATAATAAGGCATATCTATATAACTGACTAAGAACTATACTATTGAGCAAAATATGAATAACTTTCAGCCAGTTAGTTGAAAAAATAGTGTGAAATTTACACACGTCTGATTAAAACATATTCTGCTGATGCTTGAAGGCAGCACATTCAAAGTTAGTATCCAGTTATTTTCAAGTTCATATCACCTTAAGACTGTTTGCGGACCTTTGCCACAGTTAGGCATTGTCACAATCGCTCATGCATGTGCAATATACAGTGCACTTTAAGAGTGCCCTTACATATTTACAGTCTCTACATCTGCTCCTACATGCACACTTCAGCAACTCTGGACAGGACAATCTAGCTTCTGGCAAATGTGTCCACAAGGGCATCCACTGTTCTGGACAAGTCCAACCCCAGTCAGCAGACGATGGTATTTGACGATATGGCACCGTAGTACTAGCCCAGATATGTCCACCTTGCAAGACTACTCTTCTAATATGTTGCTGTAAAGCAGCCCTGGTGGGAGGAAGATATGACATCTGACGGCCTTTGTGTAAAGAGAAGCTTTCGAACTTCGTTGATAGAGGTGCATGTTGCTGTCCTGTAATAGAGAAGTATAGTGAAATACTCCAATGAAGCTTCTGTCTCTTCAGATATTGGCTCTGGTGAATTGTGCAGCTCATAGAAGGTTGCAGTGAATTCATCATGTGATGCCCATACTTTCCATGCAGTCTTCTTTCCCACTTGGGCAAACTGGGATACAGTGTCGCAGCCTGTGAACGCCTGAAACACCGGAAGTGCCACAGATTTGAGTGGTCCAAGTGATGCACATATCTCATGAGCAGGGATGTAGCGGAAGTTCTTGCCAGTACCAAATTCAATGCAAAGTTCTGCTCTTCTTAGCTGTGGCAGAGCAGCTACTGCAAGCACAACTACGTCAGTATCTACTGTTCGAACGAGGATCCTTTGAAAGCCCAGCATGATGGCATCTGCAACGTGAACCATAATTCTGGAATCAGCTTCTTCATGATTGCAAGGAGCTAAGTTGGTCATTTCTCGAGCAGGGGCACTAAGTGCAGTGTCGCCATTGGTAACAACGAGAGACGTTTCTGCAGTTGTACTTGTTATAAGTTCACTGTTAAGGAGTTTGAACAACTCTGTCTTGTTGTCGTTCAAGCGGAGGAACTGTTTCCAGTTCCTTGGTACGCGACTAGACAACTCCACACGTCTTCGTTGAGTTGGTCCTGTACTACGCTTTTCTCTGGTTTGTGCTTTTAGACTGTTGTCGAAGTACTGGTCCCACACAATGTCTACTCTATGAGTCTGATTTTGTTCCCTCTTGATGTAAGGAACAAACACCTAGTTGCTGTATAGTCACCAAATGTCTTGCATCCGACAGGTTTCAGAATGCTGACAAGTACCGCACCGTCCATGATGCTCACATCAGTTCTTGGCCTAGACTATGCCATAGTCGATTTTTGATAAATAAAAATGTTATTAATCATAATGAACGCATTCAGTTGAACTCGAAATTGTACTGATATTTATTACATCAAAATACTAGTAGGTATGTCACAGTGGCTGCACAATAATTCTGCCACACTGTGCATGCAAGCATAACAGTGAATTGAAAAGCGCGCGCTTCAAAGTTGACCAATTTTAGAAAACATCATGTCAAAAAATGAATTTCCTCACAATGCTTCATTTATCCAAAATGTTTGAATTTTTAATATATGGTGTGTGAAGACTTTCCAAGGCTACCATCGGGTCCGCAAAAATTAAACATTGTTTTGTTTAAGAGCTACTGCCTGTTTTTATGGATTTTTGAAGATCCCTCATAAATCAGTAAAATATAGGCCTATTGATATAAAGGGACCTACCACCATTTAGCTGAAATATTAATCTTTCTTAGCATGTAAATTATTTCCGTCGACAACGAATGGCACACTTCCCTTGCCTTGAGTAAAACTAATTAAAAACAAAACATTATCAAAGAAATTTTTAGGGAGTAATTTTCCAAACCACAATAGCTCTAAGCCATTGTGTGTGCCCAAGGCCATACTATTTTTGTATACGCGATACAGTAGGATGGCTGTTCTCTTTACCATTTGTCTTCCCGTGTTAAAGTCTCATTGCAAATGAATTTTTATTTTTACTTTTCGGATTTAGCTTTGAGCAATGGTGACACATACCATGTTTACAGAAAAAAAAATGAAAATTCTATTCCAGACATCGTCAAAATGTCAAACTTTGTATTTTTTGTATTATATTTAAGTAATTAACTGCAGTTTCTTTATTCAACATCATAACAGGTTCATACTTGACAAATTTATGGTGAATGGATAGACTTTCATTAAATATTGAAAAAACCAAAACTACTCATGCCTAATTTACATAATAATATCATGAATACATAATTAGCTGTAATTAGCTAATTTGCATAATTAATTACTTTTTGTGTATTTTTTGTTATCAATTGAAATAACTTTGTATACATATGTGTGCAAAAAAACCGCACCCTGATATCATGTACGGTTTTCTATTGGCATCAATTTTGCATATTAATTAGCTGAATCACCTTTAATTTGTCTGCAGATTGGCTGAAATAGCTAAAATAGTATATTTGGTTAATTTATTATAATTATTCAATGATAGATTTTTAAATTTTGTTTTCTTTAACGAAGTACGGAAAGATAGGCATTTAACCTGTGATACTTAAATTAACGCTGCTTTTTCAAGCAAGGGTCCAAATAAACCTTCAAAATCTCGAAATGTGCCAATTTTGTCATTATAGCCATTTGTGGCAGGTTTTAATTCCATTTACGAGCATCTTAAAATTGACACTACATCACAATGCATTGACCGATTTCAATTCCGTTTTTTGATTTTTGATTCTTTAATAAAGCTCATTCATGTAGAAACATTAAATAACGTGTTTCTGCTGCGCTAACCTAGGGTTAGGGTTAGGGTTAGTGGGTTAGGGTTAGGGTTAGGGTTAGGGTTAGGGTTAGGGTTAGTGGGTTAGGGTTAGGGTTAGGGTTAGTGGGTTAGGGTTAGGGTTAGTGGGTTAGGGTTAGGGTTAGTGGGTTAGGGTTAGGGTTAGGGTTAGGGTTAGGGTTAGGTTTAGGGTTAGGGTTAGGGTTAGGGTTAGGGTTAGGGTTAGGGTTAGGGTTAGGGTTAGGGTTAGGGTTAGGGTTAGGGTTAGGGTTAGGGGTTAGGGGTTAGGGTTAGTGGGTTAGGGTTAGGGTTAGGGGTTAGGGGTTAGGGTTAGTGGGTTAGGGTTAGGGTTAGGGTTAGGGTTAGGGTTAGGGTTAGGGTTAGGGTTAGGGTTAGGTTAGGTTAGGGTTAGGGTTAGGGTTAGGGTTAGGGTTAGGGTTAGGGTTAGGGTTAGGGTTAGGTTAGGGTTAGGGTTAGGGGTTAGGGTTAGGGTTAGGTTAGGGTTAGGTTAGGGTTAGGTTAGGGTTAGGGTTAGGGTTAGGTTAGGGTTAGGGTTAGGGTTAGGGTTAGGGTTAGTGGGTTAGGGTTAGGGTTAGGGTTAGGGTTAGGGTTAGGGTTAGGGTTAGGGTTAGGGTTAGTGGGTTAGGGTTAGGGTTAGGGTTAGGGTTAGGGTTAGGGTTAGGGTTAGGGTTAGGGTTAGGGTTAGGGATATGGTCCTATTGACATGTTCGGTTTTACAATTGACATGATCAATACCGCGATTGACATGATCGGTTTTATCATTTTAGGGTTACGAACATGTCAATTGTATTTTAGAACATGTCAATTATAATTAGAACATGTCAATTATATTTTTAACATGTCAATTATTAAATCAATCATTGTAATTTGTGTAATTTTCGTCTCAGCTATGGTAATGAGTGTGAATGGGGTATCACCTATGTGTTTCTTCATGTTTCTATTATGTTGAAACGGACGGGCGCCATCATTTGAAATGTTTAATTCACATGATCAAATTATTTACATGATTGATTTTCCCCGTTTTCTACGACATGTGTACATTAAAAGCATTTAAATCCTCTTCGTGGAGAGGCTCAGAAGGCACCATACAACTTTTACAAACTATACTATACTAGACTACCCATGAAAAGGTTTTGTACATAATGACCTTCATTTTGTGTTACATGCCTATCCAGATACTTAATGAACACCTTTATTATATTCTGCTATCCATTTCAAAATATGAAGTGCCCAAAGATCCACATTTTTCACTTGATATTGTGATGATGTTGTTGTTGTTGATGATGATGATGACGATGATGATCATGATGATGATGATGATGAAGCTAAAAAGTACTAGGTATGAGTTTAAGTTGATCAAAATATGACGCAAAGGGATAAATTTTGCTATGATAAAATCTTAAATATAAATTTAAAACTAAATTAAAGACAGTTTGAAAAAGGTACAGTAATCAAGCCAAATCAGTCGGAGCTCGGAAATATTGATTTTGCTACAATTTCATCATTCACATCTTTAAGACTAATTATCCATTTTGAATGAGGTTTTCTGCAAAATGTAGCTTTAATAAACCAGTGATAAAACTAGAAATTGAATATCGACGGCTTTCGACTGATTTTGCTTCATTACATCATAGTATTACAAACCTAACCTGACATAGCATTTTTGGAAAGCTTATTTTTTATGCTATGTGGGAAAAATATTAAAAATTAAAAAACTCAACTCTTCAAAATTCCAAGATGGCGGCTAAAAAAAAGTTTGTCCAAAATTAATGAAAATGATATTTTTGGAAAGCTAATTTCTTATGCTATATGGGCAAAATATTTAAAAAATTTAAAAATCAAGTCTCAAAAATTCAAGATGGCGGCTGAAATAAACTTTGTCCAAAATTAATGAAAATGGTATTTTTTGAAAGCTAATTTTTTATGCTATATGGGAAAAGTATTTAAAAATAATAAAAAATCAAGTTTTCAAAAATCTAAGATGGCGGCTGCTGAAATAAAGTTTGTCCAAAATTAATGAAAATGGTATTTTTGGAAAGCTAATTTTTATGCTATATGGGGAAAATATTTAGAAATACAAAAAAACACGTCTTCGAAAATGCAAGATGGCGGCTGAAATAAAGTTTGTCCAAAATTAATGAAAATGGTATTTTTGGAAAGCTAATTTTTTATGCTATATGGGAAAAGTATTTAAAAATTAAAAAAAATCAAGTTTTCAAAAATCCAAGATGGCGGCTGCTGAAATAAAGTTTGTCCAAAATTAATGAAAATGGTATTTTTGGAAAGCTAATTTTTTATGCTATATGGGAAAAATACTTAGAAATATAAAAAAAACACGTCTTCGAAAATGCAAGATGGCGGCTGAAATAAAGTTTGTCCAAAATTAATGAAAATGGTATTTTTGGAAAGCTAATTTTTTATGCTATATGGGGAAAATATTTAAAAATTCAAAAAATCAAATCTTCAAAAATCCAAGATGGCGGCTGAAATAAAGTTTGTCCAAAATTAATGAAAATGGTATTTTTGGAAAGCTAATTTTTTATGCTATATGGGAAAAATATTTAGAAATAAAAAAAAACACGTCTTCGAAAATGCAAGATGGCGGCTGAAATAAAGTTTGTCCAAAATCAATGAAAATGGTATTTTTGGAAAGCTAATTTTAATGCTATATGGGGAAAATATTTAAAAATTCAAAAAATCAAATCTTCAAAAATCCAAGATGGCGGCTGAAATAAAGTTTGTCCAAAATTAATGAAAATGGTATTTTTGGAAAGCTAATTTTTTATGCTATATGTAATAAAGATTTAAAAAATTTAAAAAATCAAGTAACAAACTATAATTATTCTAGACTACCCATACCCAATGACCTTCATTTTGTGTTACAGGCCTATCCAATTACCCACTTTCTTATTTCCGGCTATCCATTTCAAAATGTATCCACGTTTTTCACTTGAAATTGTGATGCTGTTGTTGTTGTTGAAAACAAGTGGTTTTGTACATAAACGTTTGCATTTAATAGACTAAACCAATCATAAAGAGTTCAAAATGATTAAAAACAATTAACAGAATAAATAATATTTCAAAAGAGCTCTTAACCATGTCTGTAGCCCATATGGATGCAAAGATATGATCAGTTGATTCAACATGCACACACAAAATCTCTATTTCCCATAGACTTTGCACATACCGCCACCGCCTCATCCGCCACCGCCTCAGCCCCCACCTCTGTCATTCTGAACTCAAACAACTCTAACTCCACTATCTTCGCTGATAAACCATTTTCCTTTGGAGGTCTGTTAGGGCACACATTTAGCTACAACATGACACCAAACACACTTCAATGCCTTTTGTTTAAGCAGAGATATAACAATTTGAATGAGTCTCGATTTGGAAAAGCGTAACAAAACCACCATTTTTGGGTGGCGAGTTCAAAACGCGTGGCCAATTACTTCATCTGGGTTATACATGTGAAGTATTATAAGTTGCTGATACTCGTAAAGGTGTATAACTATTATTACTTGTTTAGGGGTGTAAAAACAGATCAATTGTTAAGGGGTGCAAACGAATGCGATTATCAGTACTTGCTAAGGGTAAAAAATTTGGTCGTCGGAATATTACGGTACCTGTCACACAATGAACATGATCAAATTGGTTGTAAACATGTTTGTGTTTACGCGTAACGTGATCAGTTTTATGTTTAAATTAAAAGGAATAAATTGAGCAGTCATTTAACAAAAATGGTCTTTTGATTTTTAAAGTATGCAGATTTTTTGTACCTCATTATTATCTTTATCTTGATTTGCGTACTTGCATATTAAGCCGACATACCGTTATTCCATTCTGTTAGTAAGGATTTAATGTGAGTACGCCAATACGTTCTAACACTTAGCCGAAATGCAGGCCTTTCCAGGCCAACTCATGAAACATGCATTTCGGGATCTTAAAAATGTTTGTAAAGCAAAATGTGTTTGTCAAATCGACTTGGACTTAAGCTCCCAGTAATTCAAGGCACACATTACGAGAGCAAGTGAGAAAGACCCCTCCATGGTATTGGATATTATTTATTTCAAACAAAAAGTGAGAAAATAAAAACCACGCGGATTTTTGTTTGTTTGTTTTTGTTGTTTGTTTGGTTTGTTTTTGGGTTTTGTGTGTTTTGACACACATTTCATCTTATTTGAGCAAAAATTTAATCTTGGAACTTACCCAGTATGCGATAGTTTTGTTAAGATTACTTCACAGTCCATGTCGCTATGAAAAAGAGCCTCTGGGCTGTCGTTGTTTTCCGTGTCGCTATGAAAAAAGAACAAAGAATTATTGTATTTAACAGGCCACTTCAACAAAAATGCATTTCAAATCAACCTCCTTTTAATCCTCTATACATTAAGATTAGCATGATTAGTAAACGTATACTTTTTCGACGATATACAAACTTTGTTCCAGGCCTCAAAATGCCTATAAGCATGATAAGTTGCAAGAATATGAAACTCTCTTTTTATGACTCGCATGCCTAGAGGGTGTAGATTCTTATTTTTAGCAGGTTTTTTTATATAAAAATACACGAAAGCCAAAATGTCTAAACAACTTCAGTTTTCAGGAACTTTTCGTCAAACCCCGCAAAAATAAAACTATATCTGGACAATCAAGTTCAAGTTTATGCATTCACAAGATCTATTTCAAATCCAGTGTCATGAATATTTAGATGAATATTTTCTTCAAACTAGCTCAAATGCTGTACTCTTTTGTTATTGTTGGCATAAGAATATAGGTATGCACGTGGTCGTCGGACTATTACGGTACATGTCACAAAATTAACATGATCAATTTTGCTGTAAACATGTTTGTGTTTACGCGTAACATGATCAGTTTTCAAATTCTTACACATTAAGCCGACTTACAGGCCACATGTTTTTAAACCGTTATTCCCTTCTGTAAGCATTTATTGTAAGTTCGCCAATCCTGCCAGTCAGTTCTAACACTTGGCCAACATGGAGGTTGGGCACTTCCAAAACGACACGCAACATGTGCCTAGGGATAGACTGACAAGTGACTTGGGTTAGATTCTCTTTTTCAATGTGTACCAAATGACCACCTTCTTGTGTTACTATCATAGTACCCAATGATCATGATGATTATTTTGAAATGCCTTAATGGATCTTCTTCTTCTTGGTACAGTTCAACACCCCTAGTGGGGAAGGCGAACCGGAAAATGGTGTGCGCTTAATGGTTGAGCTATTGTAGATTTGTTACTTGTGCTTTGAACTGCTTGGGTTCTTCAATGCTGACGATTGACTCAGGCAGGCTATTCCACTCCTTTAGTGTTCTAGGTATGAAGGAGTTCTTAAGCAGTCCTTTTTTGTTGGATCAGCCCCCTCTTATATGACTGATCTGCTCTCTCTGTATTGTCCAGCCAGGACTGGCCTCAGATCCGCCTCTGATACAACATGTCTTTCTGAGATCAACAGCGTCAAATTGCTGAAAACTCCTACAACCAGGTCTTTTGTTCATTCATCACCACATGTTTGGAACAATCTGCCCACAACCATCAGGGAATCAAGTACATTGTCTGGTTTCAAAAAGGGTCTAAATCTTACCTTTTTGCTGCTTATGAATAGTTTATTCCACAGTGGTCATAATTTTCATGCACTCCCCCTCCCGCACCCACACAGTCAATGATGTTTTGATATTGAGACAGGAACAGTCAATAAGTTTGGTATTGGCTCCAACATTGATTGGAGTGGAGGGAGTTGCAAGCAATATGAAACATTCTAATGCTTGCCACTCATGTTACTTGTAATGTTTTATAGCATGTGTCTATGGTGTCAACTAAACTACTCACTTATCATGTATATGCTTTTGCTTAATACGTGTGCTATGAGCAAAAAAGATCATCATCATCATCATCATCATTATCATCATCATCATCATCATCACCATCATCGTCATCATTATCATCGTCATCGTCGTCGTTGTCGTCGTCGTCATCATCATCATCATCAATTTTGCTGCAAGTCCTCAGAGAAAACTTATATAATTATATAATTTATATAATTATATAATTTATATAATTTATAATTCATACAAATACTTTTATTTATGTTTTATTACAAAGTATCTAATTGCAATTTACACAAAACCATGACAACTGCTAAATTAAGCTGAAATGAAAAAGAAATAGACTATTAAAGTCCATTTTGAATATAAATATTGTACATTATTAATTCGTGTTGACATACATAAAATAAGAGTAATAAGTGCAAGCTTGCAAGCACAAAATAAATGGACTTTGGATATCAAGGACTGATTGATAACAATTTTCAATGATGTAAAGCCCGCGCAATTAACAGCAAATTATCTTTAAAACTTTTTATTTTCTTTTACATTAATCATTTCAAATAAGAAAACTTTTTTAATTATATCTGGAAAATAAAGTTCAAGTTTATGCATTCATTTCAAATCCAATGTCATTTATGTTTAGATGAATATTTTCTTCAAACTAACTCAAATAATGTACTATTTGTTATTGTTAGCATATAAATATAGGTATGCACGTGGTCGGCGGGATATTACGGTACTTGTCACACAATTAACATGATCTATTTTGTAGCAAACATGTTTGGGTTTACGCGTAACGTCATCTATTTTATGTTTAAATCTTTACTTACACATTAAACCGAAATACAGGCCACGTGTGTTTTAAAGCGCAATTCCTTCTGTTATTAAGCATTTATTGTAAGTACGCCAATCCTGTCAGTCATTTCTAACACATAGCCGACATGGAGGCGTTTTCCTTGGGGTTGGGGCACTTGCAAAACGGACACACAACATGTGCCTTGGGATAGACCCCCTTTTCCAAAGTGGCTTGTACCCAATGACCACGATTTTTGTGTTACCTATTCCTCAAGTGAGCCATATAAATAAATCAGGATACTCAATGACCCTCATTTCTTCTTTCATGCTACCCAATGACCCCTCTTTTTATTTCAAAATGTCAAGTACCCAATGACGCATATTTTCAGGTGGTATTTGTGTTATTCTCGAGAAATAATGTTTTATTTTGTTGCACGTTGGCACTTACTTATGTATGTTTAGAAATTAAAACTCAATGACTTCCTTTTGGCAATTATGTATAGTACATGATGTAACCTATACACATATCTTGTACCCAATGACCTCCATTTTACATTTGTTACCCCAATGGCTCCCAATTTTAAAGTTTGTTATCGAGAGACCTCCATTTTATTCAACATGTGCTGATTAAACCCATATTTTTGTAAATGTACATTTCACCTGAATGCCCCATACTTTCAAAACGGACTTCAGATGTGGAGTGCAACCCCCACCCCCACCCGCATCCCCACCCAAATACACAAACCCGTAAGCCAACATGTGACAGTCTAGTGCAAATCATATGTGTTCAAATCCGAATGTTTTTAGAACTTTGTGTTAAAAATTACAATTACATGTTAACAATAATTATTTGTTTAAATTTAAGGCGTTTACCGGATTTGACCAGGTAGAAAAGAGGAATTGTTGAGAACTTTACAACACCAAAACCTAACATGTTTGCCTATGTTTGGAAAGATTGATCTTTGGACACTGCAACAGTTGGGTGAAAAAAAATTGTTTGGACATAATAATAGTCGAATATGGTTGAAATTGAATCAAATTTATGCGAAAAGCTAAAAATTACTAGATATGAGTTTTAAGTTGGTCAAAATTAGACACACATGCATCACTTTTCGCCCCTATGACATGGACCCCTAGAAATGTGCCCACCCTTCACTGTGGTAAAATCCACCCCTGGCCCTATGTGAAGAATATAATCCACAATGGGCCACATAAAGCGAAAAGGTGCGTTTTGCATGCAAGTGTTCTACTACATGTACATCGGAATTCAAAAATTGGAAAAAAAAACCCACCAAAAAACATGACATACCTGTTTGCTATCTTCAGTAGATAGCAACATTATTAAATCGTGTTGACATACACAAAATGTATAATTTTAATAAGTTTAATAAGTGCAACCATGAAAGCACAAAATAAATGGAATTTGTATATCAAGGACTGATTGATATCAATTTTCAATGATGTAAAGCCCGTGCAATTATTAACAGCAAATTATCTTAAAAACTTCTATTTTCTTTTACATTAATCATATTAAATAAGAAAACTTTTTAAATTATATCTGGAAAATCAAGTTCAAGTTGATGCATTCACTTCAAATCCAATGTCATGTATGTTTAGATAAATATTTTCTTCAAACTTACTCAAATAATGTACTATTTGTTATTGTTGGCATATAAATATAGGTATGCACGTTTTCGGCGGAATATTACGGTACTTGTCACACAATTAACATGATCTATTTTGTAGCAAACATGTTTGGGTTTACGCGGTGGGGTCACTTCCAAAACGGACACGCAGCATGTGCCTTGGGATAGACCCCCTTTTTCAAAGTAGCCTGTATCAATGACCACGGTTTTTTGTTTTTGTGTTAGTGGCCTACCTATTCCTCAAATGAGCCATATATAAATAAATCAGGATACGCAATGAACCCCTTTCTTCTTTCCTGCTACCCAATGACCCCTCTTTTTATTTCAAAATGTCAAGTACTCAATGATGCATATTTTCAGGTGGTATTTGTGTTATTCTCGAGAAATAATGTTTTATTTTGTTGCACGTTGGCACTTATGTATGTTTCTTTTACATTAATCATTTCAAATAAGAAAACTGTTTTAATTATATCTGGAAAATCAAGTTCAAGTTTATGCATTCACTTCAAATCCAATGTCATGTATGTTTAGATGAATATTTTCTTCAAACCAACTCAAATAATGTATATACTACCTGTACTTGTTACTGTTGGCATATGAATATAGATATGCCCGTGGTCGGCGAAATATTACGGTACTTGTCACACAATTAACATGATCTATTTTGTAGCAAACATGTTTGTGTTTACACGTAACGTCATCTATACTAAAATCTTTACTTACACATTAAACCGAAATACAGGCCACGTGTGTTTTAAACCGTCATTTCCTTCTGTTATTGAACATTTATTGTGAGTACGCCAATCCTGTCAGTCAGTTCTAACATGTAGCCGACATGCAGGTGTTTTCCTTGGGGTGGGGGCCGGGGGTGGGGGCACTTCCAAAACAGACACGCAACATGTGGCATGGGATAGACCCCCTTTTCCAAAGTAGCTTGTACCCATGACCAAGATTTTTTGGGTTACTGGCACTTACTTATGTATATTTAGAAGTTAAAACTCAATTACTTCCTTTTGGCAATTATTAATTCGTGTTGACATACACAAAATAGGTTTAATAAGTGCAAACATGAAAGCAAAACATAAATGGAATTTGGATATCAAGGACTGATTCAAATCAATTTTCAATGATGTAAAGCCCGTGCAATTAACAGTAAATTATCTTAAAAACCATTTCAAATAAAATTGCCGCAAAAAGCGGAAATTTACGTGGTTGTGGTTTTTTTTGCCTCAAAACTGGGGAGGGGCAAGAAAAATATTTGGGGGAGGAAATCCCCTTGCCTCCCCCCGTAGCGCCGCCACTGCAATACTTTGAAACAAACTTTTCAAGTTCGAGAAATCATAAATGGGCTATTCCAGAAAATAGATGCACACCCCTATAGAGGAGTTCGGATTTCCGGACTTTTTGTCCTATCATGACTGTTGGAAATCCAGACTTTTAAAGTGTTCAAATGTGAAAAAAGCCAGTAGAAAATTAGTTCAAAATCAGAAATCCTCAATTTGAGAGCTCATTTTGGATATTTCCACCATTTCCCCTTCATTTAAGTGGATTTCAAGCTTTTTAAGTGACATTGGCAACTGGAATTCCAGTTGCTTTCAGAAAGCAGACTTGGAAATCCAGACATTTCTTTGATTGAAAATTTACTCCTCTATAGGGGGTGTGCACTTATTTTCTGGAATAGCCCAATACCCTGATGCAACAAAATCAGATTTGGTCTGCATACAATGTTTTCCGTACAAAAACATATAGGGGCTGTACAATGATCATGAGCCCTGGTGGGAGAGTAAAATAAAAAGGGCAAGATATATTTGGCAAGTCCGGGGAGGGGGGGAGCAAACGATTTTTGGCAGACTGAGAGGAGGCAAGCATTTTATGGTACGGAATTTGAAAATTAAACCCCAGCTCATAATTATTATTGTACAGCTTTCGTGTGGGTATAATTTGACACGTAGGAGCTCGTAGGCCTATTTGTATTATTTGCTGAAACATATACTGAGATATGTTTACAGAGTGTGCCAAAATAAAAGCAGTACCAATTAATGAAATAGTAGGCCTATATCTTTAAATGTGTTTGAAAAGTCATTCAGTGGTTGCATAATGTAAATGCCACATAGCTATCATTTTGAAGCTTGATCTCATTTTGATAGATATATATAAAAGATATGATCTCGCAATGTAAAATGGTTGCAAAATCGCAAAATTTATCCTGCAACCATTTTTTACATTCAAAATCATATTTTAACTGTTTATCAAATGAGCTCTGCTTTTTGCAGCTTGAATTAAAAAATGCAGCCTCACTATAAATGAAAACACTTGATTGTGAAAACATTTTAATTATCCCCACATATACGTAAGGGCACCGTATTCTTGGAAAAATCGATTATATTAAGCCTGCGAAATTCCCAAATTCAACTGAAACTTTAACGTAATTCATACGTTTCCTAATATTTTAACCGGAGATTTTACACTTTAATAATAACGCTCTCATTGGGGCAATGAAACGTGTTTCAAAAACTCAAGTATGGACTGTGTACATGTAGAAAAAATAATGTCTGCACTGAATGTTTATCTAACGTTGAAGCTAGTATGGGTTTTATGCAGCAGGCATGCTATGCATACAGACCACAGATAGGCCTACACAGACCAAAAAGTTCCCCGGTCAGGGTCGCGTATTATGTAATATTACTAGCTTCATGGTATGATCATGATGATGACTACTATGCTTACTATCAGTGTCTTGGATGCTAAATACGGTTAAATTTATGAAGCATTTATATTTGTGCAAATTTATGCTTTGGAAACAAAAACTTCCAAAATGCAGACAATTATAATTTCCTTTCCTTGAAGCCTATTTAAATGTTGGGCAATTAATGAACACAAAGTAATACTTGAAATTTTAATAATAATAAAATAACAAGGGCCTAGATAATAACTTCATAATATTTATATTTAACATTTTAAAGAAAGGAGCAAAACACATTTCGTTTCGTTCTATTATAATTAATTAATGTTAATTTCTTAATAGTTTATCAATTAATCAATATTAATTATTCATTATTCACTGCATTGATTAAAATCGGTGTGTGAGTTTCAGTGAAATATCTGTAATAAAAAATCCCAAGATGCTAGCTAGCTATTTAGCACAAAGAAAAAAGAAATTATAGAAAACGACCCAAATCCTCTCAGTGCAAATTACAAACAGGTAGGCGTATATTTCAGGTATAATTCATTAAATGCCATAGCAGTAAAAACTGAATTGCGACACAATTAACAATTTACAAACATCAAAATTTACACATTAATTAAGATCAAAATTATATATCTATGCACAATTTCAAGTTATTTTTTAATATTACTACATCAAAAACATGTTTAGATAAAACAAAATTTATAAAGAAGTCAAGATAAAACAGTAGTGCACTGGTAGTGAAGCTAAATTATTGCACAAAAACATTCTATATTAACTGGAAAGATAAATTGCACATTGTTTTGGATGAGTGAAATTTATAGAACATATACAAGCTAAAAGGCACTTAATTAAAAGTTTAAAAAGACACTAAAGAAAATGATACAAGCAGCTAGCACATAAAAATGAAGTATAAAGGAGGGTAGCTCATTTATTGAATTGTGCTCGAATTTTGTGCATAAAATAAAAATTATAATGGGCTGTGCAATAATTATAATCCCCAGGGGTGGGTAAAATTGGGGGTGGGGTGAGAATTTGCTGGCCAGCCACATTCATGGCCGCCTTTTAAATAAAACACTCTAAAAGGCTTAGTAAAAACTGTACGGAAACACTTCAATATGCAAATATTTAGACCATTTAAGGTTTTCAGAATCAATCCTGTCAGTCGGTTCTAACACTTAGGTGACATGCAGGCCTTTTCACAGGGGGCGGGGGGGGGGGGGAGGTACTTCCATAACAGGTACGCACCATTTGCCTTGGGATATACATGTACCTCCGTTTTCAAACCGGCTTGTAGACAATGGCCCTATTTATTGTGTTACTGTCCAACCTATTTTTAATATCCAATTTCCCATTAATAACTTTACGTTCATAATGACCCCCTTTTTTATTTACTGCTACCCAATGATTCCAATGACCCCCCTTCCAAATGTCGTGCTGACATACACAAAATTAGGGCATTAAGTACAATCATAAGCACAAAATCAATGGAAATTTAATATCAAAGACTGATTGAAATCAATTTTCAAAGATATTAAACCCGTGCAATTAATAGCGAAATATCTTACAAACTGCTATTTTCTTTGATATTATTCGTTTCCCAGCAAACACAAAAACGTTTTTAAAACGTTTTAAATAAGTTATATTTTGGCTTTTGGTGTAGGTAAAATGTCGGGTTATAAAAAGGTCATGATAACATTTAAAAACGTTTTGTATGAAAACACACTACAACAATATTTTTAAATCTTTTAAAAAAACGTTATTGTAAACTATTTTTGAAAACAGTTTTGCCAAATATTGTGTCAATACTTAAATAACATTATGTTAAAATATTTGAACCCAGCAAACACAGAAATGTTCTTAAAATGTTTTTTAAAACCTTTTAAAAACATTTAAATGTCGGGTTATATAAAGGTCATGAAAACGTTTTTAAAACGTTAATGAAAATATTTTGGGCAAACATTTTACACAAAATATTTTTTCAACCCCAAAATAACATTTTGTTTAGAATGTTTTGTATCAAGTTTTCAAGAATGTTTTTGGAATGTTATTAAAACGTTTTTATACCCTTTATATAACCCGACATTTAAACGTTTTCTGTGAAACATTTTTGTTTGCTGAGCAGTAGATTATCAAAAAATGTTTTTTAAGGTTATGAACTGTTTTATACTCTTAATATACCCTTTATATAACCCGACATTTAAACGTTTTCTGACAACCTTTTATAACCTTTTGCGAATTTGTGATGATGTCGAAAACGTTTTGTGTTTGCTGGGTTCAAATAAGAAAACTTTTTATAATTATATCTGGAAAATCAAGTTCAATTGATGCATTCACAATGTCGACTTCAAATCCAATGTCATGTATAATTTCCAGCTACTTTTAAGTTAGTTAGGCCTAGGTCATTGAGCACGGTGTATTTCATCCTGGTAAATTTATAAGGCATTCGTACGCTATTTCAAAAGGATCGTATGCACTGTTCCATGACTAACTTTTCTAACTACAGTTCGTTCACGTACGTCATGCATACGCCATCGTCAGTATTATCGTATGTAGATATGTTCCAACACACACTCGTCACAGCATCGAGGAACATGTCGATCTGCGCCAATTTATTGTCACCCAGGATTTTCTGAATTGTTGTAGCATGCTTGTACGGTTCGCATACGTCATTTTGAAAATTGTTCTATGTAGTTTATTCTTCATCGTGCAAAACTCATAAGGAGTAAATGGACGCCACTAATGGACGTGAGTATGTTACAAAGTTGATGTGCGTTTTTGTAAGTCATGCAAACGACATCCCTCAATATTGACGTATGTAGGTAGCTTCAACCTGAGTACCACACAACCTGCCGCTAAGGCTGTATCAAATTAATGTTTTGGTTCTTGTCCAGAAGCTTTTAATGAATTGATGAAGGGGGAGGTATGTTTGTTTGTTTTTTGTTTGTTGGTTTTTCGATGTAAAATTAATTAACATTGTTAGTAGTTCTCGGTGAGTCTTTTTCAACAGTGCTCGATCGAGGAAAGAGGAGACCCTTTTCCTTTTCAAATGTAATATTCTGTATACACCCCTAGGTTACCACAAAAAGTCAACTGATCTATGTTCGCTAATAAACTTATTTATATGTATAAAGTATTCATTCTAAATGCTAAAATTAGTTGCAAAATCTGGTAAAATTAATAACAATAAATCTGACAAATCCCAGAAATTAAGGAGGGATAGGATAAGAACCAAAACATTATTTATTTCAGCCTAATATAATTATTGTGAGATAAAGAGAATGAATGGTAGTCTTACTATTTGCCAGGCTAACAAGTATTTTAATAACCATGATAACGAATACTCATATACTCAAATGGATCAATATTTGGCACCTCACGATGAAGCCCCAAACTCTGATACTGTACAGAATACAGGATGTGTATATGTATATATAAGAATGACTTACTTGACAAGTTTTAATAGTTCTTTTCAAAACGTTGTTTTGACTTTAAGATTTTTGTTATCTAAAACTTCTATTAAGGGAAAGGGTAAACCATCATTTTTTTTTATCATTTTACAAAAACGCACGTCATTTTGAAAATTGTTCTATTGCATTTTATGGAACATATACTGTATTTACTATACTTTAAAAACCAGGTACTCAATGGCCCCTTTTTATTTCCTGCTACCTAATGACCCTCCCTTTTTTAAATTTCAAAATGTCAAGTACCCGATGATGTTTTCCTCGATAAATAATGGATTTTTGTTGCACGTTGGGACTTATTTAGGTATGTTTACGAACGAGTTTTTACTCAATGACCCCTTTTGACAATTATGTATAGTATATAATGTAAACTACACACAGATTTTGTACCCAATGACCTCGATTTTACAATTTGTTGCCCCCATGGACACACTTTTTTTAAAAGTTTCATACCGAATTAAAATCAGACACACATGCATCAATTATGCCCCCAATGACATTGACCCCTAGAAAAGTGCCCACTTTGCACTGTGGGAAAATCTACCCCCTGTTTGCTATCGTCAGTAGATAGCAACATTGTTAATTCGTGCTGACACGCACAAAATTAATGTAATTAGTGCACCCATGAAAGCAGAAAATAAATGGAAATTTAATATCAAAGACTGATTGAAATCAATTTTCAAAGATATAAAGTCCGTGCAAATTAATAGCAAATTATCTTAAAAACTGCTATTTTCTTTTACATTATTCATTTCAAACAAGAAAACTTTTTATAATCATATCTGCAAAATCAAGTTCAAATGATGCATTTACAAGGTCGACTTCAAATTCAATTTCATGTATGTTTTGATGAATATTTTATTCAAAGTAACTCAAATAATGTATTATTTGTTAGAGCTGGCATATGAATATAGGTATAAGTTTAATAAGTGCAAGCATGAAAGCACAAAATAAATGGAATTTGGATATCAAGAACTGATTGATATCAATTTTCAATGATGTAAAGCCCGTCCAATTAACAGCAAATATCTTAACTTCTAATTTCTTTTACAAATAAGAAAACTTTTTTAATCATATCTGGAAAATCAAGTTCAAGTTTTTGCATTCACTTCAAATCCAATGTCATGTATGTTTAGATGAATATTTTCTTCAAACTTACTCAAATAATGTACTCTTTGTGATTGTTGGCATATAAATATAGGTATGCACGTGGTTGTCGGAATATTACGGTACTTGTCACACAATTAACACGATCTATTTTGTAGCAAACACGTTTGGGTTTACGCGTAACGTCATCTATTTTATGTTTAAATCTTTACTTACACATTAAACGAAATACAGGCCACGTGTTTTTTAAACCGCAATTCCCTTCTGTTATTGAGCATTTATTGTAAGTACGCCAATCCTGTCAGTCAGTTCTAACACATAGCCGTCATGCATGCGTTTTCCTTCGGGTGGGGGCACTTCCAAAACGAACACACAACATGTGCCTTGGGATAGACCAACTTTTCCAAAGTGGCTTGTACCCAATGACCACGATTATTGTGTTACCTATTCCTCAAATGAGCCATATAAATAAACCTTTAGCATTTATTGTGAGTACGCCAATCCTGACAGTCAGTTCTAACACGTAGCCGACACCCAGGCGTTTCCGGGGGGGGGACACTTCCAAAACGGACACGCAACATGTGCCTTGGGATAGACCCCTTTTCCAACGTGGTATGTACCCAATGCCCACAATTTTTGTGTTACTGGCCTACCTATTCCTCAAATGAGCCATATAAATAAATCAGGATACTCAATGACCCTCTTTTCTTCTTTCCTGCTACCCAATGGCCGCTCTTTTTATTTCAAAATGTCAAGTACCCAATGACGCATATTTTCAGTTGGTATTTGTGTTATTCTCGAGAAATAATGTTTTATTTTGTTGCACGTTGGCACTTACTTATGTATGTGTAGAAGTTAAAACTCAATGACTTCCTTTTGGCAATTATGGATATTACATAATGTGACCTATACACAGATTATGTACCCAATGACCTCGATTTTACATTTGTTACCCCAATGGCTCCCCCTTTTAAAGTTTCATACCGTGAGACCTCAGTTTTATTCAAACTGTGCTGAATGACCCCATATTTTGTAAATGTACATTTTACCTGAACCAACACCCCCATACACACCGGTAGGCCTATAGATGTGACCGTCTATTGCGAATCATATGTGTTCAAATCACAAGTTTTTTAGACCTTTGTGCTAAAAATGACAATTACACGTTAATAATAATTATTTGTTTAAATTTAAGGTGTTTACCGGATTTGATCAGGTTGAATAGAAATATTGTTGAGTACTTTACAACACCAACACCTAACATGTTTGCCTATGTTTGGAAATATTGATCCTTGGACATATTTGGGTGATAAAACATTTATTTGGACAAAATAAAGGCGTAAATGGTTGAATATGATTCAAATCGAATCAAATTTATGCGAAAAGCTAAACGTTACTAGATATGAGTTGGTCAAAATTAGACACACATGCATCACTTTTCACCCCTATGATATGGACCCCTTGAAATGTGCCCACCCTGCACTGTAGTAAAGTCCACCCTGGCCCTATGTGAAGAATATAATCCACAATGAACAACATAAAGCGAAAAGGTGCGTTTTGCATGCAAGTGTTCTGCTACATTTTAAACATGTACATCGAAATTAAAACATTTGAAGAAAAAGCAAAACCAACCAAAAAACCGGACATACCTGTTTGCTATCTTCAGTAGATAGCAACATTATTAATGTTGACATACACAAAATAAGTTTAATAAGTGTAAGCATGAAAGCACAAAATAAATAGAATTTGATATCAAGGACTGACTGATATCAATTTTCAATGATATCAATCAGAGCAATTAACAGCAAATGATCTTAAAAACTTCTATTTTCTTTTACATTAATCGTATCAAATAAGAAAACTTTTTAAATTATAATGTGGAAAATCAAGTTCAAGTTTATGCATTCACTTCAAATCCAATGCCATGTATGTTTAGATGAATATTTTCTTCAAACTTACTCAAAAAATGTACTTTTTGTTATTGTTGGCATATAAATATAGGTATGCACGTGGTCGTCGGAACATTACGGTACTTGTCACACAATTAACATGATCTATTTTGTAGCAAACATTTTTGGGTTTACGCGTAACGTCATCTATTTTATGTTTAAATCTTTACTTACACATTAAACCGAAATACAGGCCACGTGTGTTTTAAACCGTCATTCCCTTCTGTTATTGAGCATTTATTGTGAGTACGCCAATCCTGACAGTCAGTTCTAACACGTAGCCGACATCCAGGCGTTTCCCTGGGGGTGGGGACACTTCCAAAACGGACACGCAACATGTGCCTTGGGAGATCCCTTTTCCAAAGTGGTATGTACCCAATGCCCTCAATTTTTGTGTTACTGGCCTACACCACATTTCGCCATAATTTATTCTAGAAACGCTTGCTGTTAGAATAAGAAAAATTTTAATGCTAAATTATTGCACATTCCAGGGAAGCGTGGTTACTGTTTTGAAATAACCGAGTGAGAGGGTTTTCAAGAAAATATTTTTCCTGTCAAAACTGAAGCATCCTCTGTATAAAAGAGAAAATATGAATATTAACTGCACATCATATATAACTATTCGTGATACCCAATTGTGGCATATTTGAGGTCGTTTATGAGGCAGAGAATTTTATTTAAATTTTATATACGCCAAAATATTTTTTAATTGAGCAAGAATAAGGATAGAAAAAACGTTAAAAATTCTATGTAGAAATAACATTAGACCCGGCAAAAGATTACTGTTTCGTTTTTATGATATTCTAATATTTTATTTCCCGAAGAAACATTTGGGGTCTAAAATGGATTTTTTATGCAATTGATAAAAACATCGAACGTGTATACAAGAAAAATGGTAGGTTCCTCTATAGTATTTTACTGACCATGCTAATGTACTGACACCGTGCGAGCACATGTCAAAATCGATATAATGTATTGTCCATATAGACGCGCATTTATCATTTATTATTGTCGGATTAACAACAATTGAGCGCTATTAATACACATTAATGTTTTTAGGCAAATAAAATTCCAAAATATGGTACGTTTTCTGCTTTTGCTTGTCACGTGGTAGGCCTATATTGAAGTTGCGATTATATCGCCAAATAAGTTTCAAATGGATTCCATCAAGACAAGTGGGCGAGTGGTCTAAGGCGCTAGGCTCATAGAGCATATCCAAAGCGGCGTGGTCCGCCGTGAGTTCGAACCCCGCCTCTGCCAAACTTTAATAGAAGTAATATTAAAATTTAACTTTTTTTAAATTTCATATTGGGGAAATGTGACTGGGAGAATTTATGTATGGCGTGGAGTGGTGTGTTACTGGCCTACCTATTCCTCAAATGAGCCATATAAATAAATCAGGATACTCAATGACCCTCTTTTCTTCTTTCCTGCTACCCAATGACCGCTCTTTTTATTTCAAAATGTCAAGTACCCATTGACGCATATTTTCAGGTGGTATTTGTGTTATTCTCGAGAACTGTTTTATTTTGTTGCACGTTGGCACTTACTTATGTATGTGTAGAAGTTAAAACTCAATGACTTCCTTTTGGCAATTATGGATATTACATAATGTGACCTATACACAGATTTTGTACCCAATGACCTCGATTTTACATTTGTTACCCCAATGGCTCCCCCTTTTAAAGTTTCATACCGTGAGACCTCAGTTTTATTCAAACTGTGCTGAATGACCCCATGTTGGTGTAAATGTACATTTTACCTGAACCCCCACCCCCATACACACCAGTAGGCCTATAGATGTGACCGTCTATTGCGAATCATATGTGTTCAAATCGCAAGTTTTTTAGAACTTTGTGCTAAAAATGACAATTACACGTTAATAATAATTATTTGTTTAAATTTAAGGTGTTTACCGGATTTGATCAGGTTGAATAGAGGAATTGTTGAGTACTCTACAACACCAAAACCTAACATGTTTGCCTATGTTTGGAAATATTGATCCTTGGACATATTTGGGTGATAAAACATTTATTTGGACAAAATAAAGGCGCAATGGTTGAATATGATTCAAATCGAATCAAATTTATGCGAAAAGCTCAAAGTTACTAGATATGAGTTGGTCAAAATTAGACAAACATGCATCACTTTTCACCCCTATGACATGGATCCCTTGAAATGTGCCCACCCTGCACTGTAGTAAAGTCCACCCCTGGCCCTATGTGAAGAATATAAACCACAATGAACAACATAAAGCGAAATGGTGCGTTTTGCATGCAAGTGTTCTGCTACATTTTAAACATGTACATCGAAATTAAAAAATTTGAAGAAAAAGCAAAACCAACCAAAAAACAGGACATACCTGTTTGCTATCTTCAGTAGATAGCAACATTATTAATGTTGACATACACAAAATAAGTTTAATAAGTGCAAGCATGAAAGCACAAAATAAATAGAATTTGATATCAAGGACTGACTGATATCAATTTTAATGATATCAATCAGAGCAATTAACAGCAAATTATCTTAAAACTTCTATTTTCTTTTACATTAATCATATCAAAATTAATAAGAAAACTTTTTTAATTATAATGTGGAAAATCAAGTTCAAGTTTATGCATTCACTTCAAATCCAATGCCATGTATGTTTAGATGAATATTTTCTTCAAACTTACTCAAAAAATGTACTATTTGTTATTGTTGGCATATAAATATAGGTATGCACGTGGTCGTCGGAACATTACGGTACTTGTCACACAATTAACATGATCTATTTTGTAGCAAACATTTTGGGTTTACGCGTAACGTCATCTTATTTTATGTTTAAATCTTTACTTACACATTAAACCGAAATACAGGCCACGTGTGTTTTAAACCGTCATTCCCTTCTGTTATTGAGCATTTATTGTGAGTACGCCAATCCTGACAGTCAGTTCTAACACGTAGCCGACATCCAGGCGTTTCCCTGGGGGTGGGGACACTTCCAAAACGGACACGCAACATGTGCCTTGGGAGACCCTTTTCCAAAGTGTCATGTACCCAATTCCCACAATTTTTGTGTTACTGGCCTACCTATTCCTCAAATGAGCCATATAAATAAATCAGGATACACAATGACCCTCTTTTCTTCTTTCCTGCTACCCAATGACCGCTCTTTTTATTTCAAAATGTCAAGTACCCATTGACGCATATTTTCAGGTGGTATTTGTGTTATTCTCGAGAACTAATGTTTTATTTTGTTGCACGTTGGCACTTACTTATGTATGTGTAGAAGTTAAAACTCAATGACTTCCTTTTGGCAATTATGGATATTACATAATGTGACCTATACAAAGATTTTGTACCCAATGACCTCGATTTTACATTTGTTACCCCAATGGCTCCCCCTTTTTAAAGTTTCATACCGTGAGACCTCAGTTTTATTCAAACTGTGCTGAATGACCCCATGTTGGTGTAAATGTACATTTTACCTGAACCCCACCCCATACACACCCAGTAGGCCTATAGATGTGACCGTCTATTGCGAATCATATGTGTTCAAATCGCAAGTTTTTTTAGAACTTTGTGCTAAAAATGACAATTACACGTTAATAATAATTATTTGTTTAAATTTAAGGTGTTTACCGGATTTGATCAGGTTGAATAGAGGAATTGTTGAGTACTCTACAACACCAAAACCTAACATGTTTGCCTATGTTTGGAAATATTGATCCTTGGACATATTTGGGTGATAAAACATTTATTTGGACAAAATAAAGGCGCAAATGGTTGAATATGATTCAAATCGAATCAAATTTATGCGAAAAGCTCAAAGTTACTAGATATGAGTTGGTCAAAATTAGACAAACATGCATCACTTTTCACCCCTATGACATGGATCCCTTGAAATGTGCCCACCCTGCACTGTAGTAAAGTCCACCCCTGGCCCTATGTGAAGAATATAAACCACAATGAACAACATAAAGCGAAATGGTGCGTTTTGCATGCAAGTGTTCTGCTACATTTTAAACATGTACATCGAAATTAAAAAATTTGAAGAAAAAGCAAAACCAACCAAAAAACAGGACATACCTGTTTGCTATCTTCAGTAGATAGCAACATTATTAATGTTGACATACACAAAATAAGTTTAATAAGTGCAAGCATGAAAGCACAAAATAAATAGAACTTGGATATCAAGGCCTGACTAATATCAATTTTAATGATATCAATCAGAGCAATTAACAGCAAATTATCTTAAAAACTTCTATTTTCTTTTACATTAATCATATCAAAATTAATAAGAAAACTTTTTTAATTATAATGTGGAAAATCAAGTTCAAGTTTATGCATTCACTTCAAATCCAATGCCATGTATGTTTAGATGAATATTTTCTTCAAACTTACTCAAAAATGTACTATTTGTTATTGTTGGCATATAAATATAGGTATGCACGTGGTCGTCGGAACATTACGGTACTTGTCACACAATTAACATGATCTATTTTGTAGCAAACATTTTTGGGTTTACGCGTAACGTCATCTTATTTTATGTTTAAATCTTTACTTACACATTAAACCGAAATACAGGCCACGTGTGTTTTAAACCGTCATTCCCTTCTGTTATTGAGCATTTATTGTGAGTACGCCAATCCTGACAGTCAGTTCTAACACGTAGCCGACATCCAGGCGTTTCCCTGGGGGGGTGGGGACACTTCCAAAACGGACACGCAACATGTGCCTTGGGAGACCCCTTTTCCAAAGTGTCATGTACCCAATGCCCACAATTTTTGTGTTACTGGCCTACCTATTCCTCAAATGAGCCATATAAATAAATCAGGATACACAATGACCCTCTTTTCTTCTTTCCTGCTACCCAATGACCGCTCTTTTTTATTTCAAAATGTCAAGTACCCATTGACGCATATTTTCAGGTGGTATTTGTGTTATTCTCGAGAACTAATGTTTTATTTTGTTGCACGTTGGCACTTACTTATGTATGTGTAGAAGTTAAAACTCAATGACTTCCTTTTGGCAATTATGGATATTACATAATGTGACCTATACAAAGATTTTGTACCCAATGACCTCGATTTTACATTTGTTACCCCAATGGCTCCCCCTTTTAAAGTTCCATACCGTGACCTCAGTTTTATTCAAACTGTGCTGAATGACCCCATGTTGGTGTAAATGTACATTTTACCTGAACCCCCACCCCCATACACACCGGTAGGCCTATAGATGTGACCATCTATTGCGAATCATATGTGTTCAAATCGCAAGTTTTTTAGAACTGTGTGCTAAAAATGACAATTACACGTTAATAATAATTATTTGTTTAAATTTAAGGTGTTTACCGGATTTGATCAGGTTGAATAGAGGAATTGTTGAGTACTTTACAACACCAAAACCTAACATGTTTGCCTGTGTTTGGAAATATTGATCCTTGGACATATTTGGGTGATAAAACATTTATTTGGACAAAATAAAGGCGTAAATGGTTGAATATGATTCAATTCGAATCAAATTTATGCCAAAAGCTAAAAGTTACTAGATATGAGTTGGTCAAAATTAGACACACGTGCATCACTTTTCACCCCTATGACATGGACCCCTTGAAATGTGCCCACCCTGCACTGTAGTAAAATCCACCCCTGGCCCTATGTGAAGAATATAACCCACAATGAACAACATAAAGCGAAATGGTGCGTTTTGCATGCAAGTGTTCTGCTACATTTTAAACATGTACATCGAAATTAAAAAATTTGAAGAAAAAGCAAAACCAACCAAAAACAGGACATACCTGTTTGCTATCTTCAGTAGATAGCAACATTATTAATGTTGACATACACAAAATAAGTTTAATAAGTGCAAGCATGAAAGCACAAAATAGATAGAATTTGGATATCAAGGACTGACTGATATCAATTTTTAATGATATCAATCCGAGCAATTAACAGCAAATGATCTTAAAAACTTCTATTTTCTTTTACATTAATCATATCAAATAAGAAAACTTTTTTAATTATACTGTGGAAAATCAAGTTCAAGTTTATGCATTCACTTCAAATCCAATGCCATGTATGTTTAGATGAATATTTTCTTCAAACTTACTAAAAAAATGTACTATTTGTTATTGTTGGCATATAAATATAGGTATGCACGTGGTCGTCGGAACATTACGGTATTTGTCACACAATTAACATGATCTATTTTGTAGCAAACATTTTTGGGTTTACGCGTAACGTCATCTATTTTATGTTTAAATCTTTACTTACACATTAATCCGAAATACAGGCCACGTGTGTTTTAAACCGTCATTCCCTTCTGTTATTGAGCATTTATTGTGAGTACGCCAATCCTGACAGTCAGTTCTAACACGTAGCCGACATCCAGGCGTTTCCCTGGGGGTGGGGACACTTCCAAAACGTACACGCAACATGTGCCTTGGGAGATCCCTTTTCCAAAGTGGCATGTACCCAATGCCCACAATTTTTGTGTCACAGTGGCCTACCTATTCCTCAAATGAGCCATATAAATAAATCAGGATACTCAATGACCCTCTTTTCTTCTTTCCTGCTACCCAATGACCGCTCTTTTTATTTCAAAATGTCAAGTACCCACTGACGCATATTTTTAGGTTGTATTTGTGTTATTCTCGAGAAATAATGTTTTATTTTGTTGTACGTTGGCACTTACTTATGTATGTGTAGAAGTTAAAACTCAATGACTTCCTTTTGGCAATTATGGATATTAGATAATGTGACGGAGAGCGTGAGCGTGGCGCAATGGTTAGGGTACTTGCCTTTAGTGCATGAGGTCCCGGGTTCGATTCCCGGCGGTGGCGATTTGCTGGGATATTGACTTGGAAAAAAAAGTCTGAAATTAATTGGCAACTTCTGTAGATTGAATTCAGACTTCCGCTCTCCCCATGGTTCATTTAGAATTGGGTAAATGAATCATGAAAGTACTCCGTCCTTCGGAGGGGACGTTAAGCCGTCGGTCCCGTGTACAGAGAGCCATACCTGTACATGTATCTCGCAGCCAGTTTCGAAAAGAGTAGGGTGTTAACCCCTGACTGTTCCTAACCCGTCCCGGTGTTCAAATGGACCCCAATGGAAATAAGCTTCAATAGAGGCTTTCTTGGGTTATCCAGGGTTGTCAAAACCCGAACAAATCAAATCAAATCAAAACCTATACACAGATTTTGTACCCAATGACCTCGATTTTACATTTGTTACCCCAATGGCTCCCCCTTTTAAAGTTTCATACAGTGAGACCTCAGTTTTATTCAAACTGTGCTGAATGACCCCATATTTTTATAAATGTTCATTTTACCTGAACCCCCACCCCCATACACACCGGTAGGCCTATAGATGTTACCGTCTATTGCGAATCATATGTGTTCAAATCGCAAGTTTTTTAGAACTTTGTGCTAAAAATGACAATTACACGTTAATAGTAATTATTTGTTTAAATTTAAGGTGTTTACCGGATTTGATCAGGTTGAATAGAGGAATTGTTGAGTACTTTACAACACCAAAACCTTACATGTTTGCCTATGTTTGGAAATATTGATCCTTGGACATATTTGGGTGATAAAACATTTATTTGGACAAAATAAAGGCGTAAATGGTTGAATAATGATTCAAATCGAATCAAATTTATGCGAAAAGCTAAAAGTTACTAGATATGAGTTGGTCAAAATTAGACACACATGCATCACTTTTTCCCCCTATGACATGGACCCCTTGAAATGTGCCCACCCTGCACTGTAGTAAAGTCCACCCCTGGCCCTATGTGAAGAATATAATCCACAATGAACAACATAAAGCGAAATGGTGCGTTTTGCATGCAAGTGTTCTGCTACATTTTAAACATGTACATCGAAAATAAAAAATTTGAAGAAAAAGCAAAACCAACCAAAAACAGGACATACCTGTTTGCTATCTTCAGTAGATAGCAACATTATTAATGTTGACATACACAAAATAAGTTTAATAAGTGCAAGCATGAAAGCACAAAATAAATAGAATTTGGATATCAAGGACTGACTGATATCAATTTTCAATGATATCAATCAGAGCAATTAACAGCAAATTATCTTAAAAACTTCTATTTTCTTTTACATTAATCATATCAAATGTGACATGATCTGGTCCATGTTGGCCAAAGGCGGCAAATTTGAAACTGAGATAATGGCAAAAATATGGAGTAAAAAACAATGAAATACATAAGAAAATAGACATCAAAAAACTTCATAACTCAAGAACCAAATATGCTAGACCGTTGGCGTTTTCAGTTAATGATAACCTATCGTATGTGTAATGTAATAATTACAGTAACGCAATTTTCAAAAATGCCTCCTTTGGCCCCCATGGACCAGATTGTGTCACAAATAAGAAAACTTTTTAAATTATAATGTGGAAAATCAAGTTCAAGTTTATGCATTCACTTCAAATCCAATGCCATGTATGTTTAGATGAATATTTTCTTCAAACTTCCTCAAAAAATGTACTATTTGTTATTGTTGGCATATAAATATAGGTATGCACGTGGTCGTCGGAACATTACGGTACTTGTCACACAATTAACATGATCTATTTTGTAGCAAACATTTTTGGGTTTACGCGTAACGTCATCTATTTTATGTTTAAATGTTTACTTACACATTAAACCGAAATACAGGCCACGTGTGTTTTAAACCGTCATTCCCTTCTGTTATTGAGCATTTATTGTGAGTACGCCAATCCTGACAGTCAGTTCTAACACGTAGCCGACATCCAGGCGTTTCCCTGGGGGGGGTGGGGACACTTCCAAAACGGACACGCAACATGTGCCTTGGGATAGACCCTTTTCCAAAGTGGCATGTACCCAATGCCCACAATTTTTGTGTTACTGGCCTACCTATTCCTCAAATGAGCTATATAAATAAATCAGGATACTCAATGACCCTCTTTTCTTCTTTCCTGCTACCCAATGACCGCTCTTTTTATTTCAAAATGTCAAGTACCCATTGATGCATATTTTCAGGTGGTATTTGTGTTATTCTCGAGAACTAATGTTTTATTTTGTTGCACGTTGGCACTTACTTATGTATGTGTAGAAGTTAAAACTCAATGACTTCCTTTTGGCAATTATGGATATTACATAATGTGACCTATACACAGATTTTGTACCCAATGACCTCGATTTTACATTTGTTACCCCAATGGCTCCCCCTTTTAAAGTTTCATACCGTGAGACCTCAGTTTTATTCAAACTGTGCTGAATGACCCCATATTTTTTTGCAAATGTACATTTTACCTGAACCCCCACCCCCATACACACCGGTAGGCCTATAGATGTGACCGTCTATTGCGAATCATATGTGTTCAAATCGCAAGTTTTTTAGAACTTTGTGCTAAAAATGGCAATTACACGTTAATAATAATTATTTGTTTAAATTTAAGGTGTTTACCGGATTTGATCAGGTTGAATAGAGGAATTGTTGAGTACTTTACAACACCAAAACCTAACATGTTTGCCTATGTTTGGAAATATTGATCCTTGGACATATTTGGGTGATAAAACATTTATTTGGACAAAATAAAGGCGTAAATGGTTGAATATGATTCAAATCGAATCAAATTTATGCGAAAAGCTAAAAGTTACTAGATATGAGTTGGTCAAAATTAGACACACATGCATCACTTTTCACCCCTATGACATGGACCCCTTGAAATGTGCCCACCCTGCACTGTAGTAAAGTCCACCCCTGGCCCTATGTGAAGAATATAATCCACAATGAACAACATAAAGCGAAAAGGTGCGTTTTGCATGCAAGTGTTCTGCTACATTTTAAACATGTACATCGAAATTAAAAAATTTGAAGAAAAAGCAAAACCAACCAAAAAACAGGACATACCTGTTTGCTATCTTCAGTAGATAGCAACATTATTAATGTTGACATACACAAAATAAGTTTAATAAGTGCAAGCATGAAAGCACAAAATAAATAGAATTTGGATATCAAGGACTGACTGATATCAATTTTCAATGATATCAATCAGAGCAATTAACAGCAAATTATCATAAAAACTTCTATCTTCTTTTACATTAATCATATCAAATAAGAAAACTTTTTTAATTATAATGTGGAAAATCAAGTTCAAGTTTATGCATTCACTTCAAATCCAATGCCATGTAAGTTTAGATGAATATTTTCTTCAAACTTACTCAAAAAATGTACTATTTGTTATTGTTGGCATATAAATATAGGTATGCACGTGGTCGTCGGAACATTACGGTACTTGTCACACAATTAACATGATCTATTTTGTAGCAAACATTTTTGGGTTTACGCGTAACGTCATCTATTTTATGTTTAAATCTTTACTTACACATTAAACCGAAATACAGGCCACGTGTGTTTTAAACCGTCATTCCCTTCTGTTATTGAGCATTTATTGTGAGTACGCCAATCCTGACAGTCAGTTCTAACACGTAGCCGACATCCAGGCGTTTCCCTGGGGGGTAGGGACACTTCCAAAACGGACACGCAACATGTGCCTTGGGATAGACCCCTTTTCCAAAGTGGCATGTACCCAATGCCCACAATTTTTGTGTTACTGGCCTACCTATTCCTCAAATGAGCCATATAAATAAATCAGGATACTCAATGACCCTCTTTTCTTCTTTCCTGCTACCCAATGACCGCTCTTTTTATTTCAAAATGTCAAGTACCCATTGACGCATATTTTCAGGTGGTATTTGTGTTATTCTCGAGAAATAATGTTTTATTTTGTTGCACGTTGGCACTTACTTATGTATGTGTAGAAGTTAAAACTCAATGACTTCCTTTTGGCAATTATGGATATTACATAATGTGACCTATACACAGATTTTGTACCCAATGACCTCGATTTTACATTTGTTACCCCAATGGCTCCCCTTTTAAAGTTTCATACCGTGAGACCTCAGTTTTATTCAAACTGTGCTGAATGACCCCATGTTTTTGTAAATGTACATTTTACCTGAACCCCCATCCCCATACACACCGGTAGGCCTATAGATGTGACCGTCTATTGCGAATCATATGTGTTCAAATCGCAAGTTTTTTTAGAACTTTGTGCTAAAAATGACAATTACACGTTAATAATAATTATTTGTTTAAATTTAAGGTGTTTACCGGATTTGATCAGGTTGAATAGAGGAATTGTTGAGTACTTTACAACACCAAAACCTAACATGTTTGCCTATGTTTGGAAATATTGATCCTTGGACATATTTGGGTGATAAAACATTTATTTGGACAAAATAAAGGCGTAAATGGTTGAATATGATTCAAATCGAATCAAATTTATGCGAAAAGCTAAAAGTTACTAGATATGAGTTGGTCAAAATTAGACACACATGCATCACTTTTCACCCCTATGACATGGACCCCTTGAAATGTGCCCACCCTGCACTGTAGTAAAGTCCACCCCTGGCCCTATGTGAAGAATATAATCCACAATGAACAACATAAAGCGAAATGGTGCGTTTTGCATGCAAGTGTTCTGCTACATTTTAAACATGTACATCGAAATTAAAAAATTTGAAGAAAAAGCAAAACCAACCAAAAAAACAGGACATACCTGTTTGCTATCTTCAGTAGATAGCAACATTATTAATGTTGACATACACAAAATAAGTTTAATAAGTGCAAGCATGAAAGCACAAAATAAATAGAATTTGGATATCAAGGACTGACTGATATCAATTTTCAATGATATCAATCAGAGCAATTAACAGCAAATTATCTTAAAACTTCTATTTTCTTTTACATTAATCATATCAAATAAGAAAACTTTTTAATTATAATGTGGAAAATCAAGTTCAAGTTTATGCATTCACTTCAAATCCAATGCCATGTATGTTTAGATGAATATTTTCTTCAAACTTACTCAAAAATGTACTATTTGTTATTGTTGGCATATAAATATAGGTATGCACGTGGTCGTCGGAACATTACGGTACTTGTCACACAATTAACATGATCTATTTTGTAGCAAACATTTTTGGGTTTACGCGTAACGTCATCTATTTTATGTTTAAATCTTTACTTACACATTAAACCGAAATACAGGCCACGTGTGTTTTAAACCGTCATTCCCTTCTGTTATTGAGCATTTATTGTGAGTACGCCAATCCTGACAGTCAGTTCTAACACGTAGCCGACATCCAGGCGTTTCCCTGGGGGGGTAGGGACACTTCCAAAACGGACACGCAACATGTGCCTTGGGATAGACCCCTTTTCCAAAGTGGCATGTACCCAATGCCCACAATTTTTGTGTTACTGGCCTACCTATTCCTCAAATGAGCCATATAAATAAATCAGGATACTCAATGACCCTCTTTTCTTCTTTCCTGCTACCCAATGACCGCTCTTTTTATTTCAAAATGTCAAGTACCCATTGACGCATATTTTCAGGTGGTATTTGTGTTATTCTCGAGAAATAATGTTTTATTTTGTTGCACGTTGGCACTTACTTATGTATGTGTAGAAGTTAAAACTCAATGACTTCCTTTTGGCAATTATGGATATTACATAATGTGACCTATACACAGATTTTGTACCCAATGACCTCGATTTTACATTTGTTACCCCAATGGCTCCCCCTTTTAAAGTTTCATACCGTGAGACCTCAGTTTTATTCAAACTGTGCTGAATGACCCCATGTTTTTGTAAATGTACATTTTACCTGAACCCCCACCCCCATACACACCGGTAGGCCTATAGATGTGACCGTCTATTGCGAATCATATGTGTTCAAATCGCAAGTTTTTTAGAACTTTGTGCTAAAAATGACAATTACACGTTAATAATAATTATTTGTTTAAATTTAAGGTGTTTACCGGATTTGATCAGGTTGAATAGAGGAATTGTTGAGTACTTTAAAACACCAAAACCTAACATGTTTGCCTATGTTTGGAAATATTGATCCTTGGACATATTTGGGTGATAAAACATTTATTTGGACAAAATAAAGGCGTAAATGGTTGAATATGATTCAAATCGAATCAAATTTATGCGAAAAGCTAAAAGTTACTAGATATGAGTTGGTCAAAATTAGACACACATGCATCACTTTTCACCCCTATGACATGGATTGAAATGTGCCCACCCTGCACTGTAGTAAAGTCCACCCCTGGCCCTATGTGAAGAATATAATCCACAATGAACAACATAAAGCGAAATGGTGCGTTTTGCATGCAAGTGTTCTGCTACATTTTAAACATGTACATCGAAATTAAAAAATTTGAAGAAAAAGCAAAACCAACCAAAAAACAGGACATACCTGTTTGCTATCTTCAGTAGATAGCAACATTATTAATGTTGACATACACAAAATAAGTTTAATAAGTGCAAGCATGAAAGCACAAAATAAATAGAATTTGGATATCAAGGACTGACTGATATCAATTTTCAATGATATCAATCAGAGCAATTAACAGCAAATTATCTTAAAACTTCTATTTTCTTTTACATTAATCATATCAAATAAGAAAACTTTTTAATTATAATGTGGAAAATCAAGTTCAAGTTTATGCATTCACTTCAAATCCAATGCCATGTATGTTTAGATGAATATTTTCTTGAAACTTACTCAAAAATGTACTATTTGTTATTGTTGGCATATAAATATAGGTATGCACGTGGTCGTCGGAACATTACGGTACTTGTCACACAATTAACATGATCTATTTTGTAGCAAACATTTTTGGGTTTACGCGTAACGTCATCTATTTTATGTTTAAATCTTTACTTACACATTAAACCGAAATACAGGCCACGTGTGTTTTAAACCGTCATTCCCTTCTGTTATTGAGCATTTATTGTGAGTACGCCAATCCTGACAGTCAGTTCTAACACGTAGCCGACATCCAGGCGTTTCCCTGGGGGGTAGGGACACTTCCAAAACGGACACGCAACATGTGCCTTGGGATAGACCCCTTTTCCAAAGTGGCATGTACCCAATGCCCACAATTTTTGTGTTACTGGCCTACCTATTCCTCAAATGAGCCATATAAATAAATCAGGATACTCAATGACCCTCTTTTCTTCTTTCCTGCTACCCAATGACCGCTCTTTTTATTTCAAAATGTCAAGTACCCATTGACGCATATTTTCAGGTGGTATTTGTGTTATTCTCGAGAAATAATGTTTTATTTTGTTGCACGTTGGCACTTACTTATGTATGTGTAGAAGTTAAAACTCAATGACTTCCTTTTGGCAATTATGGATATTACATAATGTGACCTATACACAGATTTTGTACCCAATGACCTCGATTTTACATTTGTTACCCCAATGGCTCCCCCTTTTAAAGTTTCATACCGTGAGACCTCAGTTTTATTCAAACTGTGCTGAATGACCCCATGTTTTTGTAAATGTACATTTTACCTGAACCCCATCCCCATACACACCGGTAGGCCTATAGATGTGACCGTCTATTGCGAATCATATGTGTTCAAATCGCAAGTTTTTTTAGAACTTTGTGCTAAAAATGACAATTACACGTTAATAATAATTATTTGTTTAAATTTAAGGTGTTTACCGGATTTGATCAGGTTGAATAGAGGAATTGTTGAGTACTTTAAAACACCAAAACCTAACATGTTTGCCTATGTTTGGAAATATTGATCCTTGGACATATTTGGGTGATAAAACATTTATTTGGACAAAATAAAGGCGTAAATGGTTGAATATGATTCAAATCGAATCAAATTTATGCGAAAAGCTAAAAGTTACTAGATATGAGTTGGTCAAAATTAGACACACATGCATCACTTTTCACCCCTATGACATGGACCCCTTGAAATGTGCCCACCCTGCACTGTAGTAAAGTCCACCCCTGGCCCTATGTGAAGAATATAATCCACAATGAACAACATAAAGCGAAATGGTGCGTTTTGCATGCAAGTGTTCTGCTACATTTTAAACATGTACATCGAAATTAAAAAATTGAAGAAAAAGCAAAACCAACCAAAAAACAGGACATACCTGTTTGCTATCTTCAGTAGATAGCAACATTATTAATGTTGACATACACAAAATAAGTTTAATAAGTGCAAGCATGAAAGCACAAAATAAATAGAATTTGGATATCAAGGACTGACTGATATCAATTTTCAATGATATCAATCAGAGCAATTAACAGCAAATTATCTTAAAAACTTCTATTTTCTTTTACATTAATCATATCAAATAAGAACACTTTTTTAATTATAATGTGGAAAATCAAGTTCAAGTTTATGCATTCACTTCAAATCCAATGCCATGTATGTTTAGATGAATATTTTCTTCAAACTTACTCAAAAATGTACTATTTGTTATTGTTGGCATATAAATATAGGTATGCACGTGGTCGTCGGAACATTACGGTACTTGTCACACAATTAACATGATCTATTTTGTAGCAAACATTTTTGGGTTTACGCGTAACGTCATCTATTTTATGTTTAAATCTTTACTTACACATTAAACCGAATACAGGCCACGTGTGTTTTAAACCGTCATTCCTTCTGTTATTGAGCATTTATTGTGAGTACGCCAATCCTGACAGTCAGTTCTAACACGTAGCCGACATCCAGGCGTTTCCCTGGGGGGAGGGGCCACTTCCAAAACGGACACGCAACATGTGCCTTGGGATAGACCCCTTTTCCAAAGTGGCATGTACCCAATGCCCACAATTTTTGTGTTACTGGCCTACCTATTCCTCAAATGAGCCATATAAATAAATCAGGATACTCAATGACCCTCTTTTCTTCTTTCCTGCTACCCAATGACCGCTCTTTTTATTTCAAAATGTCAAGTACCCATTGACGCATATTTTCAGGTGGTATTTGTGTTATTCTCGAGAAATAATGTTTTATTTTGTTGCACGTTGGCACTTACTTATGTATGTGTAGAAGTTAAAACTCAATGACTTCCTTTTGGCAATTATGGATATTACATAATGTGACCTATACACAGATTTTGTACCCAATGACCTCGATTTTACATTTGTTACCCCAATGGCTCCCCCTTTTAAAGTTTCATAGTATGAGAACTCAGTTGTATTGAAACTGTGCTGAATGACCCCATGTTTTTGTAAATGTACATTTTACCTGAACCCCATCCCCATACACACCGGTAGGCCTATAGATGTGACCGTCTATTGCGAATCATATGTGTTCAAATCGCAAGTTTTTTAGAACTTTGTGCTAAAAATGACAATTACACGTTAATAATAATTATTTGTTTAAATTTAAGGTGTTTACCGGATTTGATCAGGTTGAATAGAGGAATTGTTGAGTACTTTACAACACCAAAACCTAACATGTTTGCCTATGTTTGGAAATATTGATCCTTGGACATATTTGGGTGATAAAACATTTATTTGGACAAAATAAAGGCGTAAATGGTTGAATATGATTCAAATCGAATCAAATTTATGCGAAAAGCTAAAAGTTACTAGATATGAGTTGGTCAAAATTAGACACACATGCATCACTTTTCACCCCTATGACATGGACCCCTTGAAATGTGCCCACCCTGCACTGTAGTAAAGTCCACCCCTGGCCCTATGTGAAGAATATAATCCACAATGAACAACATAAAACGAAAAGGTGCGTTTTGCATGCAAGTGTTCTGCTACATTTTAAACATGTACATCGAAATTAAAAAATTTGAAGAAAAAGCAAAACCAACCAAAAAACAGGACATACCTGTTTGCTATCTTCAGTAGATAGCAACATTATTAATGTTGACATACACAAAATAAGTTTAATAAGTGCAAGCATGAAAGCACAAAATAAATAGAATTTGGATATCAAGGACTGACTGATATCAATTTTCAATGATATCAATCAGAGCAATTAACAGCAAATTATCTTAAAAACTTCTATTTTCTTTTACATTAATCATATCAAATAAGAAAACTTTTAATTATAATGTGGAAAATCAAGTTCAAGTTTATGCATTCACTTCAAATCCAATGCCATGTATGTTTAGATGAATATTTTCTTCAAACTTACTCAAAAATGTACTATTTGTTATTGTTGGCATATAAATATAGGTATGCACGTGGTCGTCGGAACATTACGGTACTTGTCACACAATTAACATGATCTATTTTGTAGCAAACATTTTTGGGTTTACGCGTAACGTCATCTATTTTATGTTTAAATCTTTACTTACACATTAAACCGAAATACAGGCCACGTGTGTTTTAAACCGTCATTCCCTTCCGTTATTGAGCATTTATTGTGAGTACGCCAATCCTGACAGTCAGTTCTAACACGTAGCCGACATCCAGGCGTTTCCCTGGGGGTGGGGACACTTCCAAAACGGACACGCAACATGTGCCTTGGGGGAGCCCCCTTTTCCAAAGTGGCAGGTACCCAATGCCCACAATTTTTGTGTTACTGGCCTACCTATTCCTCAAATGAGCCATATAAATAAATCAGGATACTCAATGACCCTCTTTTCTTCTTTCCTGCTACCCAATGACCGCTCTTTTTATTTCAAAATGTCAAGTACCCATTGACGCATATTTTCAGGTGGTATTTGTGTTATTCTCGAGAAATAATGTTTTATTTTGTTGCACGTTGGCACTTACTTATGTATGTGTAGAAGTTAAAACTCAATGACTTCCTTTTGGCAATTATGGATATTACATAATGTGACCTATACACAGATTTTGTACCCAATGACCTCGATTTTACATTTGTTACCCCAATGGCTCCCCCTTTTTAAAGTTTCATACCGTGAGACCTCAGTTTTATTCAAACTGTGCTGAATGACCCCATGTTTTTGTAAATGTACATTTTACCTGAACCCCCATCCCCATACACACCGGTAGGCCTATAGATGTGACCGTCTATTGCGAATCATATGTGTTCAAATCGCAAGTTTTTTTAGAACTTTGTGCTAAAAATGACAATTACACGTTAATAATAATTATTTGTTTAAATTTAAGGTGTTTACCGGATTTGATCAGGTTGAATAGAGAAATTGTTGAGTATTTTACAACACCAAAACCTAACATGTTTGCCTATGTTTGGAAATATTGATCCTTGGACATATTTGGGTGATAAAACATTTATTTGGACAAAATAAAGGCGTAAATGGTTGAATATGATTCAAATCGAATCAAATTTATGCGAAAAGCTAAAAGTTACTAGATATGAGTTGGTCAAAATTAGACACACATGCATCACTTTTCACCCCTATGACATGGACCCCTTGAAATGTGCCCACCCTGCACTGTAGTAAAATCCACCCCTGGCCCTATGTGAAGAATATAATCCACAATGAACAACATAAAGCGAAATGGTGCGTTTTGCATGCAAGTGTTCTGCTACATTTTAAACATGTACATCGAAATTAAAAAATTTGAAGAAAAAGCAAAACCAACCAAAAAACAGGACATACCTGTTTGCTATCTTCAGTAGATAGCAACATTATTAATGTTGACATACACAAAATAAGTTTAATAAGTGCAAGCATGAAAGCACAAAATAGATAGAATTTGGATATCAAGGACTGACTGATATCAATTTTCAATGATATCAATCAGAGCAATTAACAGCAAATGATCTTAAAAACTTCTATTTTCTTTTACATTAATCATATCAAATAAGAAAACTTTTTTAATTATAATGTGGAAAATCAAGTTCAAGTTTATGCATTCACTTCAAATCCAATGCCATGTATGTTTAGATGAATATTTTCTTCAAACTTACTAAAAAAATGTACTATTTGTTATTGTTGGCATATAAATATAGGTATGCACGTGGTCGTCGGAACATTACGGTACTTGTCACACAATTAACATGATCTATTTTGTAGCAAACATTTTTGGGTTTACGCGTAACGTCATCTATTTTATGTTTAAATCTTTACTTACACATTAAACCGAAATACAGGCCACGTGTGTTTTAAACCGTCATTCCTTCTGTTATTGAGCATTTATTGTGAGTACGCCAATCCTGACAGTCAGTTCTAACACGTAGCCGACATCCAGGCGTTTCCCTGGGGGGTAGGGACACTTCCAAAACGGACACGCAACATGTGCCTTGGGATAGACCCCTTTTCCAAAGTGGCATGTACCCAATGCCCACAATTTTTGTGTTACTGGCCTACCTATTCCTCAAATGAGCCATATAAATAAATCAGGATACTCAATGACCCTCTTTTCTTCTTTCCTGCTACCCAATGACCGCTCTTTTTTATTTCAAAATGTCAAGTACCCATTGACGCATATTTTCAGGTGGTATTTGTGTTATTCTCGAGAAATAATGTTTTATTTTGTTGCACGTTGGCACTTACTTATGTATGTGTAGAAGTTAAAACTCAATGACTTCCTTTTGGCAATTATGGATATTACATAATGTGACCTATACACAGATTTTGTACCCAATGACCTCGATTTTACATTTGTTACCCCAATGGCTCCCCCTTTTAAAGTTTCATACAGTGAGACCTCAGTTTTATTTAAACTGTGCTGAATGACCCCATATTTTTGTAAATTTACATTTTACCTGAACCCCCCACCCCCATACACACCGGTAGGCCTATAGATGTGACCGTCTATTGCGAATCATATGTGTTCAAATCGCAAGTTTTTAGATCTTTGTGCTAAAAATGACAATTACACGTTAATAATAATTATTTGTTTAAATTTAAGGTGTTTACCGGATTTGATCAGGTTGAATAGAGGAATTGTTGAGTACTTTACAACACCAAAACCTAACATGTTTGCCTATGTTTGGAAATATTGATCCTTGGACATATTTGGGTGATAAAACATTTATTTGGACAAAATAAAGGCGTAAATGGTTGAATATGATTCAAATCGAATCAAATTTATGCGAAAAGCTAAAAGTTACTAGATATGAGTTGGTCAAAATTAGACACACATGCATCACTTTTCCCCCTATGACATGGACCCTTGAAATGTGCCCACCCTGCACTGTAGTAAAGTCCACCCCTGGCCCTATGTGAAGAATATAATCCACAATGAACAACATAAAGCGAAAAGGTGCGTTTTGCATGCAAGTGTTCTGCTACATTTTAAACATGTACATCGAAATTAAAAATTTGAAGAAAAAGCAAAACCAACCAAAAACAGGACATACCTGTTTGCTATCTTCAGTAGATAGCAACATTATTAATGTTGACATACACAAAATAAGTTTAATAAGTGCAAGCATGAAAGCACAAAATAAATAGAATTTGATATCAAGGACTGACTGATATCAATTTTCAATGATATCAATCAGAGCAATTAACAGCAAATTATCTTAAAAACTTCTATTTTCTTTTACATTAATCATATCAAATAAGAAAACTTTTTTAATTATAATGTGGAAAATCAAGTTCAAGTTTATGCATTCACTTCAAATCCAATGCCATGTATGTTTAGATGAATATTTTCTTCAAACTTACTCAAAAAATGTACTATTTGTTATTGTTGGCATATAAATATAGGTATGCACGTGGTCGTCGGAACATTACGGTACTTGTCACACAATTAACATGATCTATTTTGTAGCAAACATTTTTGGGTTTACGCGTAACGTCATCTATTTTATGTTTAAATCTTTACTTACACATTAAACCGAAATACAGGCCACGTGTGTTTTAAACCGTTACTACCTTCTGTTAATGAGCATTTATTGTGAGTACGCCAATCCTGACAGTCAGTTCTAACACGTAGCCGACATCCAGGCGTTTACCTGGGGGGTTGGGACACTACCAAAACGGACACGCAACATGTGCCTTGGGATAGAACCCTTTTCCAAAGTGGCATGTACCCAATGCCCACAATTTTGGTGTTACTGGCCTACCTATTCCTCAAATGAGCCATATAAATAAATCAGGATACTCAATGACCCTCTTTTCTTCTTTCCTGCTACCCAATGACCGCTCTTTTTATTTCAAAATGTCAAGTACCCATTGACGCATATTTTCAGGTGGTATTTGTGTTATTCTCGAGAAATAATGTTTTATTTTGTTGCACGTTGGCACTTACTTATGTATGTGTAGAAGTTAAAACTCAATGACTTCCTTTTGGCAATTATGGATATTACATAATGTAACCTATACACAAATTTTGTACCCAATGACCTCGATTTTACATTTGTTACCCCAATGGCTCCCCCTTTTAAAGTTTCATACTGTGAGACCTCAGTTTTATTCAAACTGTGCTGAATGACCCCATATTTTTATAAATGTACATTTTACCTGAACCCCACCCCCATACACACCGGTAGGCCTATAGATGTGACCGTCTATTGCGAATCATATGTGTTCAAATCGCAAGTTTTTAGAACTTTGTGCTAAAAATGACAATTACACGTTAATAATAATTATTTGTTTAAATTTAAGGTGTTTACCGGATTTGATCAGGTTGAATAGAGGAATTGTTGAGTACTTTACAACACCAAAACCTTACATGTTTGCCTATGTTTGGAAATATTGATCCTTGGACATATTTGGGTGATAAAACATTTATTTGGACAAAATAAAGGCGTAAATGGTTGAATATGATTCAAATCGAATCAAATTTATGCGAAAAGCTAAAAGTTACTAGATATGAGTTGGCCAAAATTAGACACACATGCATCACTTTTCACCCCTATGACATGGACCCCTTGAAATGTGCCCACCCTGCACTGTAGTAAAGTCCACCACTGGCCCTATGTGAAGAATATAATCCACAATGAACAACATAAAGCGAAAAGGTGCGTTTTGCATGCAAGTGTTCTGCTACATTTTAAACATGTACATCGAAATTAAAAAATTTGAAGAAAAAGGAAAACCAACCAAAAAACAGGACATACCTGTTTGCTATCTTCAGTAGATAGCAACATTATTAATGTTGACATACACAAAATAAGTTTAATAAGTGCAAGCATGAAAGCACAAAATAGATAGAATTTGGATATCAAGGACTGACTGATATCAATTTTCAATGATATCAATCAGAGCAATTAACAGCAAATGATCTTAAAAACTTCTATTTTCTTTTACATTAATCATATCAAATAAGAAAACTTTTTTAATTATAATGTGGAAAATCAAGTTCAAGTTTATGCATTCACTTCAAATCCAATGCCATGTATGTTTAGATGAATATTTTCTTCAAACTTACTCAAAAAATGTACTATTTGTTATTGTTGGCATATAAATATAGGTATGCACGTGGTCGTCGGAACATTACGGTACTTGTCACACAATTAACATGATCTATTTTGTAGCAAACATTTTTGGGTTTACGCGTAACGTCATCTATTTTATGTTTAAATCTTTACTTACACATTAAACCGAAATACAGGCCACGTGTGTTTTAAACCGTCATTCCCTTCTGTTATTGAGCATTTATTGTGAGTACGCCAATCCTGACAGTCAGTTCTAACACGTAGCCGACATCCAGGCGTTTCCCTGGGGGTGGGGACACTTCCAAAACGGACACGCAACATGTGCCTTGGGATAGACCCCTTTTCCAAAGTGGCATGTACCCAATGAACACAATTTTTGTGTTACTGGCCTATCTATTCCTCAAATGAGCCATATAAATAAATCAGGATACTCAATGACCCTCTTTTCTTCTTTCCTGCTACCCAATGACCGCTCTTTTTATTTCAAAATGTCAAGTACCCATTGACGCATATTTTTAGGTGGTATTTGTGTTATTCTCGAGAAATAATGTTTTATTTTGTTGCACGTTGGCACTTACTTATGTATGTGTAGAAGTTAAAACTCAATGACTTCCTTTTGGCAATTATGGATATTAGATAATGTGACCTATACACAAATTTTGTACCCAATGACCTCGATTTTACATTTGTTACCCCAATGGCTCCCCCTTTTAAAGTTTCATACCGTGAGACCTCAGTTTTATTCAAACTGTGCTGAATGACCCCATATTTTTATAAATGTACATTTTACCTGAACCCCCACCCCCATACACACCGGTAGGCCTATAGATGTGACCGTCTATTGCGAATCATATGTGTTCAAATCGCAAGTTTTTTAGAACTTTGTGCTAAAAATGACAATTACACGTTAATAATAATTATTTGTTTAAATTTAAGGTGTTTACCGGATTTGATCAGGTTGAATAGAGGAATTGTTGAGTACTTTACAACACCAACACCTTACATGTTTGCCTATGTTTGGAAATATTGATCCTTGGACATATTTGGGTGATAAAACATTTATTTGGACAAAATAAAGGCGTAAATGGTTGAATATGATTCAAATCGAATCAAATTTATGCGAAAAGCTAAAAGTTACTAGATATGAGTTGGTCAAAATTAGACACACATGCATCACTTTTCACCCCTATGACATGGACCCCTTGAAATGTGCCCACCCTGCACTGTAGTAAAGTCCACCCCTGGCCCTATGTGAAGAATATAATCCACAATGAACAACATAAAGCGAAAAGGTGCGTTTTGCATGCAAGTGTTCTGCTACATTTTAAACATGTACATCGAAATTAAAAAATTTGAAGAAAAAGCAAAACCAACCAAAAAACAGGACATACCTGTTTGCTATCTTCAGTAGATAGCAACATTATAAATGTTGACATACACAAAATAAGTTTAATAAGTGCAAGCATGAAAGCACAAAATAAATAGAATTTGGATATCAAGGACTGACTGATATCAATTTTCAATGATATCAATCAGAGCAATTAACAGCAAATTATCTTAAAAACTTCTATTTTCTTTTACATTAATCATATCAAATAAGAAAACTTTTTTAATTATAATGTGGAAAATCAAGTTCAAGTTTATGCACTCACTTCAAATCCAATGCCATGTATGTTTAGATGAATATTTTCTTCAAACTTACTCAAAAAATGTACTATTTGTTATTGTTGGCATATAAATATAGGTATGCACGTGGTCGTCGGAACATTACGGTACTTGTCACACAATTAACATGATCTATTTTGTAGCAAACATTTTTGGGTTTACGCGTAACGTCATCTATTTTATGTTTAAATCTTTACTTACACATTAAACCGAAATACAGGCCACGTGTGTTTCAAACCGTCATTCCCTTCTGTTATTGAGCATTTATTGTGAGTACGCCAATCCTGACAGTCAGTTCTAACACGTAGCCGACATCCAGGCGTTTCCCTGGGGGTTGGGGACACTTCCAAAACGGACACGCAACATGTGCCTTGGGATAGACCCCTTTTCCAAAGTGGCATGTACCCAATGCCCACAATTTTTGTGTTACTGGCCTACCTATTCCTCAAATGAGCCATATAAATAAATCAGGATACTCAATGACCCTCTTTTCTTCTTTCCTGCTACCCAATTACCGCTCTTTTTATTTCAAAATGTCAAGTACCCATTGACGCATATTTTTAGGTGGTATTTGTGTTATTCTCGAGAAATAATGTTTTATTTTGTTGCACGTTGGCACTTACTTATGTATGTGTAGAAGTTAAAACTCAATGACTTCCTTTTGGCAATTATGGATATTACATAATGTGACCTATACACAGATTTTGTACCCAATGACCTCGATTTTACATTTGTTATCCCAATGGCTCTCCCTTTTAAAGTTTCATACCGTGAGACCTCAGTTTTATTCAAACTGTGCTGAATGACCCCATGTTTTTGTAAATGTACATTTTACCTGAACCCCCATCCCCATACACACCGGTAGGCCTATAGATGTGACCGTCTATTGCGAATCATATGTGTTCAAATCGCAAGTTTTTTAGAACTTTGTGCTAAAAATGACAATTACACGTTAATAATAATTATTTGTTTAAATTTAAGGTGTTTACCGGATTTGATCAGGTTGAATAGAGGAATTGTTGAGTACTTTACAACACCAAAACCTAACATGTTTGCCTATGTTTGGAAATATTGATCCTTGGACATATTTGGGTGATAAAACATTTATTTGGACAAAATAAAGGCGTAAATGGTTGAATATGATTCAAATCGAATCAGATTTATGCGAAAAGCTAAAAGTTACTAGATATGAGTTGGTCAAAATTAGACACACATGCATCACTTTTCACCCCTATGACATGGACCCCTTGAAATGTGCCCACCCTGCACTGTAGTAAAATCCACCCCTGGCCCTATGTGAAGAATATAATCCACAATGAACAACATAAAAGCGAAATGGTGCGTTTTGCATGCAAGTGTTCTGCTACATTTTAAACATGTACATCGAAATTAAAAAATTTGAAGAAAAGCAAAACCAACCAAAAACAGGACATACCTGTTTGCTATCTTCAGTAGATAGCAACATTATTAATGTTGACATACACAAAATAAGTTTAATAAGTGCAAGCATGAAAGCACAAAATAAATAGAATTTGATATCAAGGACTGACTGATATCAATTTTCAATGATATCAATCAGAGCAATTAACAGCAAATGATCTTAAAAACTTCTATTTTCTTTTACATTAATCATATCAAATAAGAAAACTTTTTTAATTATAATGTGGAAAATCAAGTTCAAGTTTATGCATTCACTTCAAATCCAATGCCATGTATGTTTAGATGAATATTTTCTTCAAACTTCCTCAAAAAATGTACTATTTGTTATTGTTGGCATATATAGGTATGCACGTGGTCGTCGGAACATTACGGTACTTGTCACACAATTAACATGATCTATTTTGTAGCAAACATTTTTGGGTTTACGCGTAACGTCATCTATTTTATGTTTAAATCTTTACTTACACATTAAACCGAAATACAGGCCACGTGTGTTTTAAACCGTCATTCCCTTCTGTTATTGAGCATTTATTGTGAGTACGCCAATCCTGACAGTCAGTTCTAACACGTAGCCGACATCCAGGCGTTTCCCTGGGGGGTGGGGACACTTCCAAAACGAACACGCAACATGTGCCTTGGGATAGACCCCTTTTCCAAAGTGGCATGTACCCAATGAACACAATTTTTGTGTTACTGGCCTATCTATTCCTCAAATGAGCCATATAAATAAATCAGGATACTCAATGACCCTCTTTTCTTCTTTCCTGCTACCCAATGACCGCTCTTTTTATTTCAAAATGTCAAGTACCCATTGACGCATATTTTCAGGTGGTATTTGTGTTATTCTCGAGAAATAATGTTTTATTTTGTTGCACGTTGGCACTTACTTATGTATGTGTAGAAGTTAAAACTCAATGACTTCTTTTTGGCAATTATGGACATTACATAATGTAACCTATACACAGATTTTGTACCCAATGACCTCGTTTTTACATTTGTTACCCCAATGGCTCCCCTTTTAAAGTTTCATACCGTGAGACCTCAGTTTTATTTAAACTGTGCTGAATGACCCCATATTTTTGTAAATTTACATTTTACCTGAACCCCCACCCCATACACACCGGTAGGCCTATAGATGTGACCGTCTATTGCGAATCATATGTGTTCAAATCGCAAGTTTTTTAGATCTTTGTGCTAAAAATGACAATTACACGTTAATAATAATTATTTGTTTAAATTTAAGGTGTTTACCGGATTTGATCAGGTTGAATAGAGGAATTGTTGAGTACTTAACAACACCAAAACCTAACATGTTTGCCTATGTTTGGAAATATTGATCCTTGGACATATTTGGGTGATAAAACATTTATTTGGACAAAATAAAGGCGTAAATGGTTGAATATGATTCAAATCGAATCAAATTTATGCGAAAAGCTAAAAGTTACTAGATATGAGTTGGTCAAAATTAGACACATATGCATCACTTTTCCCCCTATGACATGGACCCCTGAAATGTGCCCACCCTGCACTGTAGTAAAGTCCACCCCTGGCCCTATGTGAAGAATATAATCCACAATGAACAACATAAAGCGAAAAGGTGCGTTTTGCATGCAAGTGTTCTGCTACATTTTAAACATGTACATCGAAATTAAAAAAATTCAAGAAAAAGCAAAACCAACCAAAAAACAGGACATACCTGTTTGCTATCTTCAGTAGATAGCAACATTATTAATGTTGACATACACAAAATAAGTTTAATAAGTGCACGCATGAAAGCACAAAATAAATAGAATTTGGATATCAAGGACTGACTGATATCAATTTTCAATGATATCAATCAGAGCAATTAACAGCAAATTATCTTAAAAACTTCTATTTTCTTTTACATTAATTATATCAAATAAGAAAACTTTTTTAATTATAATGTGGAAAATCAAGTTCAAGTTTATGCATTCACTTCAAATCCAATGCCATGTATGTTTAGATGAACATTTTCTTCAAACTTACTCAAAAAATGTACTATTTGTTATTGTTGGCATATAAATATAGGTATGCACGTGGTCGTCGGAACATTACGGTACTTGTCACACAATTAACATGATCTATTTTGTAGCAAACATTTTTGGGTTTACGCGTAACGTCATCTATTTTATGTTTAAATCTTTACTTACACATTAAACCGAAATACAGGCCACGTGTGTTTTAAACCGTCATTCCCTTCTGTTATTGAGCATTTATTGTGAGTACGCCAATCGTGACAGTCAGTTCTAACACGTAGCCGACATCCAGGCGTTTCCCTGGGGGGTGGGGACACTTCCAAAACGGACACGCAACATGTGCCTTGGGAGACCCCTTTTCCAAAGTGTCATGTACCCAATGCCCACAATTTTTGTGTTACTGGCCTACCTATTCCTCAAATGAGCCATATAAATAAATCAGGATACTCAATGACCCTCTTTTCTTCTTTCCTGCTACCCAATGACCGCTCTTTTTTATTTCAAAATGTCAAGTACCCATTGACGCATATTTTCAGGTGGTATTTGTGTTATTCTCGAGAAATAATGTTTTATTTTGTTGCACGTTGGCACTTACTTATGTATGTGTAGAAGTTAAAACTCAATGACTTCTTTTGGCAATTATGGACATTACATAATGTAACCTATACACAGATTTTGTACCCAATGACCTCGTTTTTACATTTGGTACCCCAATGGCTCCCCCGTTTAAAGTTTCATACCGTGAGACCTCAGTTTTATTTAAACTGTGCTGAATGACCCCATATTTTTGTAAATTTACATTTTACCTGAACCCCCACCCCCATACACACCGGTAGGCCTATAGATGTGACCGTCTATTGCGAATCATATGTGTTCAAATCGCAAGTTTTTTAGATCTTTGTGCTAAAAATGACAATTACACGTTAATAATAATTATTTGTTTAAATTTAAGGTGTTTACCGGATTTGATCAGGTTGAATAGAGGAATTGTTGAGTACTTAACAACACCAAAACCTAACATGTTTGCCTATGTTTGGAAATATTGATCCTTGACATATTTGGGTGATAAAACATTTATTTGGACAAAATAAAGGCGTAAATGGTTGAATATGATTCAAATCGAATCAAATTTATGCGAAAAGCTAAAAGTTACTAGATATGAGTTGGTCAAAATTAGACACTCATGCATCACTTCTCCCCCTATGACATGGACCCTTTGCGATGTGCCCACCCTGCACTGTAGTAAAGTCCACCCCTGGCCCTATGTGAAGAATATAATCCACAATGAACAACATAAAGCGAAAAGGTGCGTTTTGCATGCAAGTGTTCTGCTACATTTTAAACATGTACATCGAAATTAAAAAATTTGAAGAAAAAGCAAAACCAACCAAAAAACAGGACATACCTGTTTGCTATCTTCAGTAGATAGCAACATTATTAATGTTGACATACACAAAATAAGTTTAATAAGTGCAAGCATGAAAGCACAAAATAGATAGAATTTGGATATCAAGGACTGACTGATATCAATTTTCAATGATATCAATCAGGGCAATTAACAGCAAATTATCTTAAAACTTCTATTTTCTTTAACATTAATCATATCAAAAATGAAAACTTTTTAATTATAATGTGGAAAATCAAGTTCAAGTTTATGCATTCACTTCAAATCCAATGCCATGTATGTTTAGATGAATATTTTCTTCAAACTTACTCAAAAAATGTACTATTTGTTATTGTTGGCATATAAATATAGGTATGCACGTGGTCGTCGGAACATTACGGTACTTGTCACACAATTAACATGATCTATTTTGTAGCAAACATTTTTGGGTTTACTCGTAACGTCATCTATTTTATGTTTAAATCTTTACTTACGCATTAAACCGAAATACAGGCCACGTGTGTTTTAAACCGTCATTCGGACACGCAACATGTGCCTTGGGATAGACCCCTTTTCCAAAGTGGCATGTACCCAATGCCCACAATTTTTGTGTTACTGGCCTACCTATTCCTCAAATGAGCCATATAAATAAATCAGGATACTCAATGACCTCTTTTCTTCTTTCCTGCTACCCAATGACCGCTCTTTTTATTTCAAAATGTCAAGTACCCATTGACGCATATTTTCAGGTGGTATTTGTGTTATTCTCGAGAAATAATGTTTTATTTTGTTGCACGTTGGCACTTACTTATGTATGTGTAGAAGTTAAAACTCAGTGACTTCCTTTTGGCATTTATGGATAGTACATAATGTGACCTATACACAGATTTTGTACCCAATGACCTCGATTTTACATTTTGCTACCCCAATGGCTCCCCTTTTAGAGTTTCATACTGTGAGACCTCAGTTTTATTCAAACT